>NW_004525039.1:192729-197938 GCF_000260255.1 Octodon degus
CCTGTAATTACTTGACTTGAGATATTCCTTCTGCACTTCCCCATGACTTTTTTTTTAATAATTTAATTGAGAAACAAATAGCAATGAGATACTTTCAAAACCAATTAGTAGGACAGTTTCAATAATTACTACATTGCATATTGTTGTCTTCTTAGTGGGTTATTCATAGTACAAGATGCAGGCAGGATATCCTGTCCACAAACACTATTAGAACAACACTTTCTAGTCATTGAATTAAGAGAAAGTAGGTGTATATCTATCCTAATATTTTGAATATATAGGTACAAAATGGTCCTTCATTTGTAGCCCCTTTTTTGTTTAGTTTTGTCACAGAAGGGGATTCCATTGTCATTTAAATATTGTAGGTGCATGAATTTAGCAAAATATTCCAATGTAGTCCAGTAGTCTGTAATTGTAGTGAGTTATCCATAGGACTGGCAATATCCGAAGTTGTTGACTTGAGCCTTTTACAGCTCATCGTATTAATATGGCTTTACTTTTTATTCCTCGTTTTTATACTTTTCTGCTGGATGGTTAAGACCAAGATAAAGCAAAACTTATATAAGAAGAAATGTAACTTTTGTATCTGACAAGGTCAGTCAAATCTCCTCAGGATTTATCCTGAAACCCTGTAGCATAGTCTGTGACAATCAGTTATGTCTGTACCGTCTTTCTGATGCATCACGGGCAGGACTGTGCTCCTCGCAGCGGTGTCAGTCCTTCTAAGGAGGAGAGTGTGCTCGGCTGAGGGAAGGCTGAGTCCTGACCCGATCCATCTCCAGGGCTGTCTGAGCGAAGGACGCGGGCAGCTGAGGCTGGGGAGCCGGCTGCGGAGAACCGAGCTGCTCCTGGAGTGAAACTGAGATTATCAGTGGACGTGGCCTCGCTGTGGGAGTGAGAAAAAGAAGCCTGAGGAGAAAGAGAAGAGCCCGTGACGCTCACTCACTCAACCGACAAGGTAGCTGCGTGTTAAATTCTTCCCAAAAGAGAAGCAGCCAGTGCGCAGGGAGAACTAGGAGCGCTGCGAAGGGTTACTGGGGTAGGAAGAGCAGCAGGAGTCAGGGGATCTCCCTGAAGGTACTGATAGTTGAGCTGAGACCTGCAGGGTGACAATGGGTCGGGCTGGCCAAGATGAGGGATGCACATTTCAGATGAGGGAAAGAGTAAAACTAAATCCGGGGAAGGACTTCAAACACTGAAGACAGACTAGTGTTGTTACAGCACAGAGTGAGAGAGGAGAGTCATGTGCAGGGACTGAGAGGTCAGGTTCAGCTTGTGCACGATCTTGTGCAGCAGCCTGCGCTTTGAATTGTATTCTGTGAGCCACAGAAAGCCGCTGGTGCACTTCAGGACGGTAGAGGTGGCTTTTCTTTTACACCCACAGACAGTCACTACGAGCCAGGAGTATAGCTCAGCGGCCTCAGTGCCTGCCTGGCAAGCACAAGGTCCTGAGTTTAATCCCTGATACAAAAAAAAAAAAAAGTCATTCTGGAAACCGATGGGATTGTGCTTCTCTCCAGACTCCTGGGAATCCATTAAGGATGCAGATTGGAGCTCAGTAGCTGGAGGAAGCCCAAAGAAGGGGTGCCTCGAGAGAAAAGGGGCCTGTGGAAAGGTGTCTCCGACCAGGACAGTGCTTTCCAGACTCTGAAAAATATATATACCTTTAACTATTAGACCATAGTTAAATATATATTAACTACTTACAGTTAAGTACGGTTCATAGCTAAATATACTTAACTATGATTCTACATCACAGGCTCTTGTATTTTCTCAGCCTGCTTTATTTGAGAACAAAATGTGTAACCTGGCACATTAATAGAAAGAAATACTGTAAAGACTTTCAAGTAAAATGATGACTTCTTATAAATAATAACATGAAGAATTAATAAATTATTGGGAAACAAGCATCATAACATGATACTGCTCAAATTACAGTTTGGTGAAAACTATCTTCATTGATGTTTGCCATCAATGCCGTAATGTTTATAAAACACACTGAATAATATGAAAGGTGATTAATTGTTAAATATATATAAACTCAGATGAGGGTCTTGTTATGAAAATAAATAAATATATTATGTAATACTTACTGGTCTCAAATTTCCACAGGGAGATATCAATGGTGATACCCCCCACACACTCAGCTTTCAGCTGGTCCAAGCCCCAGGCATACGTGAAGGGACCCTTCCCCACCTCAGCTGCCTCTTTCTCCAATTTTTCAATGGTTCTTAGGCTGATGCTACTGCATTGTAGATCAGATGGCAGGTGGTGGTGGACTTGCTGGAGTCCATGTGTCCAATGATGACGATATTAATGGGAGTCTTTCCCTTCCTCATGTTGGTTTTGATTTAGTGGTGGTTTTCACTATACCTGTGCTCTCACGGCAAACCCCTTACAAAAAAGCAATAAATATATTATGGAGACAGACTAGCATGTTAATAAGTACTGTGTATATATATAATAATCCCCTTTCATGGAAAAATACAATTGTACATTTGTGTCCCCAAATTTTAAAATGATATTAGCTGTCATTTCTAGACAACAGATCATCGAGTATTCTATTTGTACCTAAGTGCTTATATCTACTAACTTATCCAAAATAAAAATATAATCAAATAATAAGGATTTAATTTAGTTAATTTACAACACACAGCACAATCCTTCCTTCAGACTCTGGATTCGGTTTGCATTTTTTATGGATACAGCAATTGTCCAGGTCAGAACACCTGGCTGGGCTCTATTTCCTTAACATGTGCAGTAAGTCACACCATCCCTGTGTGTCCTAATTATTTCATAAATTAAGTGAGGGTCACGTGCTGAGTGGTTCCCAAGGCATCATTGATACAAGAGGGCAAGTCCATCAATACCAAGTTGAGCTTCTTAAATATTATACAAAATGTTGCAGCAATTTGTATCAAGAAAAATTACAATGAGCAGGTCAGACACCTTTCACAGGTAGAATCAGTTCAAGCAAGAGTAATTTTAATGTAGCTGTTTCTAAAGTCAACTCAATATTATAGTCAGTAAGCAGTGGCATCCACGGCACAGGTCGCACACAAACCCCGAAATGTGGGAAGATCATGAGCCAGTTCATACACTGCTCCTGCTAAGGGTCCAGCTCAGGGAATCTTGTTTCGCAGGCTCAGAGCCTGAGCCACAGAGGTTTTGCCATCTGAAAGTCCATGCAGTGGAAAGGCTCGGTGGACCAGCAGGCCCAGGCCCAGCAGAATTGGCACTAAAGAGTGAAACAATAAAAAGCAAAACTTAACTCCATGTAAATTCAGATTCATCACACAGGAGACGGTGTGTCTACCTTCCCTATTTGGAGACAGAGAGTATAAAGAAAAGCTCCTCTAACACTAAGGGAAGTTTCTCACTCAGCCACACAGGCCAGGCCTGCACCAAGCAGCCAGCTGCAGTTGTGGTGCCGGCCCCAGGTGCTGCAGGGGCACAGTGCCACAAAGCACAGAAGTAGGTGGCTGAGTCACCGAGCTGGGCACCTGGGATGTTCTGAATGCTGTGGAGTTTGTTCTTCCCAAGCTGCTCTCTAAAGTCTTTATCCATCTGCTCTTTCTGGTCAGCTAGAATGGAGGTCAAATACACAAGTCCTTGCCCTGGATACTGTCAGAACCAGTGGAAATTGAGAAGGGTTCTCTCCCGAGTAGTGCAGTTCAGAATGGCAAGTGCTCCCTCCTGGACACGCAGGAATGAGGGGTGCTGCTCCAACACATGCAGGTCTACCCCTGGTTAAAGGGAGAAACACACACAGGATTCAGGGACGCCAACTACTTTTTGAACATGTACTTTCTTTTCACAAATCCCACCAGTGAGCACAACAGATCTAACAAGACTTTCACCATTTCCAGGCTTATAGGAAAGGTTTGTTTAATGTTATCTTATTGACATCTCCAAAGTCACCAAACTCACCACAAAGCTGCCATGAGAAAATCACAAACAACACTCTCAGCAGTTTCTCCAGGCTTCTGTCCATCACATTCACTCAGAACACTGATTGGTGCCTGACCACCCTGAAACATGAGCAAGACAAGCGGCTCATTTCGTTGAATGTCACTGTAGGGAGCTGAGAATCTGCTCAACCAGCCAGAAACCAGTTCTGCCCCTGTGCCAAATCACACTGCTGGGTTCATCTCTACAGAGGTAAGAAAGGAAGAACCAGGTCAGGACCAGGAGCAATCACACTGAAGAACAAAGCTATTGTGTTGACATAAAAATAGGCATGTGTTCACGTGCGCACATACACACACACACAAACACACACACACCCTACCAGAACAGAAGAGCTAGGAGTAAAACCATGCAACTAGAGCCATTCTGATTGATAACAAAAAAGCCAAAACTATATATTGGAAAACAGTCAGTCTCTTCAATAAATGGCCCTGGGGAAACTGTCCATGGATGAATAAAAGATTGCAACTGGATCCCTTTCTCTCACTTAGTACAACAACCAATTCAAAATAGATTTAAGACATTAATGTAAGCCCTCCAGCTGTGAAACAATTATACAAAAACAAGAGAAACACTTGGAAATTGTGGCATAGCCAGAGATCTCCTGCATAAGAACAGTTCAGGAAATTGTAACAAGAACTGAAAAATTATTTCAAATTGAAAAGTTTCTGCACAGAAAGAAAAAAATGAAGCAAAGAGAATGAGGGAAAGTCTTTGCCAGCAATGCAATCTATAGAGGATTAATGTCTGGAATATTTTAGGGACAAAAAACACAACACCACAGGAATGTGAAAACAGGCAAATGACCTGAACAGACAATATGCCATATGTTGTCTTTCATTCAAGTAAGGCACGGTACAAATAAAGATCAGATAAAGGATGGATAAAAGGAAACAGGGGCATAGGTCTCCTGCAAATGGTAAGGGATCGAGGAGATGGAGGGGAGGGAGAGATAGGATAGGAAGGTAAAGTAAGAAGAATTAAAACAGGCCACTTACAGGAACCTAACATTTTCAATGGATGCAAGCATCATATGTCATAGACATGAGCTAAAAGTAATAATAACCATTGTGTGTGATATGACATCCATTGTTGAATTCCTATAATTCTATTTAGTAAAATTCTATATCAGTTCTAGTGGGGTTTTACTATTTTTACTCCCTTTTAAAAATTTTTTAAAATGCAAAATGGAGGGGGTGGCAGGTAAATGGCTCAGTAGAATAAGCACTTGCCTGGCAAG
>NW_004525039.1:198038-198772 GCF_000260255.1 Octodon degus
CTTTGGTACCAGGAATTAAAATCAGAACCTTGTGCTTGCCAGGCAGGCGCTGTTGCCCTCAGCTATTTCCCTGACAAATGTTGGTCAAAAGTAGGAAGTTTCACATACACAGATGCATAAGCTCTAGAGATCTGATGTGGAACGTTTTACTTATGCACAACTATCCTGAATTTTTACTTAAAATTTCACTAAAATCATAGATCATGGGTTAAACTTTCTTGTAACCCCAATAGAAATGAAAGCATAACAAAAAGACAAATATTCTCTCTGAGAAACCCAAAGAAATAGAAAGATGTGCCAAGCAACAGCTGGAAGAAACTCTCTATGTCAACAGCCAAACAGACACAGTGAAGACTTATGTCTTTTGAGTAACAGCCTGCGCTGAATATCTTTGAACACAAATCTTCCACCTATTTTTTTTGTTGTTCAGTTGTTGTTCAGTTTTTTTTCCTCAGATAGAATCTGACTATGTGGTCCAAGCTAGTCACCTATACCAATATTTAAGAATTCTTCTGGACTACTGAGAAAACAGAAATATTTTAAAATCTTTTTTTTTTTTTTTCGGAACTGGGGATTGAACTCTCGCCCTTGTGCTTTCTAGGGAAGCGCTTATTCTACTGAGCCATCTCACTGGCCCCTTAAAATCATTTATAAGGGCCGAGGAGATAGCTCAGTGGCATAATTGCATGCCTAGCAAGAGCAAGTTCCTTAGTTCTATCCCCCATACTGCATTT
>NW_004525039.1:208397-214726 GCF_000260255.1 Octodon degus
AAAAAAGCAAAATGGGGATGTAGGAATACACAGAGGGAGGCAGTTTAGAAAGGGATTATAAAAAGAAACAAGTCCTATCATGTACATGCACCTACTTCCCAAAACAAATATAAAGTTCATGTACTGCAAACATGTATAATAAAATTTTAAAAATTAAATTACATAGAGATTTGATCTCACCACAATGACTAACATCAAGAAAACAAAAACAACATGCTGGTGAGAATGTAGGGTTAAGAAATCCCTGTATACTTTTGGTAAAAATACAATTTAGTACATCCATTATGAAAATAAGCGTGGAGTTCTATCAAGAACATTAGAATGGAGCTAACCTGTCAGCCAGGCCTACCGCTCCTTAGTGTGTACTCTTCAGTATGTACCAAAAGGAGTCAGTGTCAGCATATTATAAAGACACCCACATATTAATGTTTATCTTGGCACAGGTCACAATGGCCATGTTATAGAATGATCTAGATTCCCACCAATGAGTAAATGGGTATTTATACTTCTATATAATGGAGTACTATTGAGTGATGAAGAAAAACAAAATCATGTGCTTTGCAGGAAAATGGATGACACTCAGGATCATAATGTTAGGCAAATACATCAGACTCATAAAAGTGAATAGGATTTTTCTCATAGATGGAATCTAATTTTTTAAAAAACATGAAAGTGTAAATGGGACTATCAAGGAATGTGGAGGACCATTTGGGTGACTTTCCTTGAAGGAGGAGTGGTTGACTCCATCTTGGCTGAACCTGGCCCTGTTTTCATGATTGGTGGTACAGAGCTGGTTGGGGATCTTCCTTACTCCTTCAGTTGGCTCTAAGCAATGCAAAGCGGTCCAGCTGAGGTGCTGATGTGTAGACTTTGAAGCAAAGATGACAGTGTTTTCCACAACCACCATCACCACCACCACCCACAGCTTCCAAATAAAACACATGTAATCTGGGCCCATGACATGGAGAGCAGCACTCCACGCTGTCAGCTGCAATCAGCCTCAAGACAAGAGGCTATGACTCCCCAGAGGATAGCAGATTACACATCCGAGCTTGAGCCCTGACCCAAAGCATCACATGCTACTCAGTTATCTTATGCATATTACTGTTTCTGCATATCTTTCTCTCTGCGTATTGCAGAGTTGATTTCAGGCCTCCTATCTAGCTCCACTCCTGGCACTCGCCTACTTCCCTCCAGTCTCACAGTCACTCAACCTCAAGCTACTCCTTTCTTTGAAAAATTAATAAAACCTGGGTTTAGTATGGGTTGAGGTCTTTGTTCCAGATAGCCATTATTGTGGCTGGACCTAGGATCCCTTAACTTAGCAACTATAAAGATGTGATAGTGATGTTATTCTCACTATAGGTTGCAATGGAAGTGGTAGATTGGAATTAATTCACTAGAATTCCATTAATTTTTCATGGGATTACAAATAGAAACTTCCAGGGTCTTCACAAGAACAGGGAAAGGCTTTCTATAAGAGAAGAGAAATGATAATAAGGGATTGGGAAAGGTAAGAGATTTTATTTCATGTGTGCATAGAAATGTTCATAATGAACCTATTACAAAGAGACAATAACAAAATTTATTTGTTCTGTGCCTTTTGAATGATAGTGTTGGTTAAATTCATAGAATTGTGTCTTATTCTTCAAGTTTCAAGTTGCTTCAAATAGTTTATTATGGATAAAATCACTGCCTCATCCTGCCTCATGCTGCCTGTCGGCTGAACCAGTGACCCTGATGCAAGACATCTTATACATGGCCTCATAATCATTCTGAGTATGTCATCTTTTTCTTTCTTATTAAATAACTAACCAGCGGAGGATACATCTTTGTTTCCTGAACACAAGTGATTTCTCAATTTTTTGCTGTTATACAAGCTTTTATTCAATTCATTTTTATCAGCTAATATGTACTGAGTACTGCCAGGGAACAGAATTTCCTATGCCTTAATTAATTTAATTCCCATTATAACTGGGAGTCTGAGGAGTTAGAGAATTCAGGTCACACCTACAGAGTCATGCCAGATCAGAGTCTGATGCTGGCCATCTGGCACTTAACTCCTTGGTCCCAACTACTTGCATTTTACTGTTTGTTTTTGCTGTATAAAGACATGATAAATGGCAATGTTTGCCATGTGTGATGTATTGCTGGGTTTGGGAGAAGAGGGACTATTTGTCATGGAGTCATGGAGTGATCTCAGCAGCCCAAGCTGTTTGGTGTGAAGGACTCCATGGGCCCTGAGAGCTGCAGCCCAGACACACTTTGTCCTTGTCATCGTCCCAGAAGGAAGAGGATGGATTTGAGGGAGAGAATACCAAGGAGAGCATGCTGAGAACCATATTCATTTCGGATTCAGCTTTGAATGCTGTTACTTCATATGTCCCTGTCAGAGGTGAAATAAGCGAGCTACGCACTTGACAGAAGAAATGCAATTGGTTTTTATCATGGGTTCCTTGTCATTGGTAAATACTGGAAAATAAAGTGTTTTCTTTTTCTTCTTTTGATAAAAGAAATAACATAAGACATTTACTATACTTGTCAGATTCTTGAATTTCCTGGATAATCCACAAATAACTCCTAGAAATGAATTTAAGTATAAATGAGAGAAGTGTTTATAGATCCATGTGATATAAGTAAAACACCTGAGCTTTTTGTAATTAAATGAACATTTGCTGGGTTTAAATTTGAGTACTTTTGACTTCTTAAAATCTGTTAAAATAATGTACTAGGGTCTACCAAATGTGCTACAGATTGTTGATATGCATAAAAACACTTTAGCGGCCGGGGAGATGGCTCAGCAGTTGGTTGTCACATGCCTATAACCTGGCAAGCATGAGGACTTGTGTTTGATCCCCATACTGCATGCCCCGCCGGCCCTGCCGCAGACACGCAGTATGGGCCGCTGAGACAGGAGTGGTGGTGCGCACCTGCAATCCCAGCGCTGGGGAGGCTGAGACAGGAGGATGATCACTACAAGTCCAAGTTATGCAGTGAGATCCTGTACCAGGTACATAAATTTTTTTTAAAAAGCACTTCAGGTTGTACTATCAAGAGCTAACTTATCCTTTCATAAGTTTGAAAGCTACTACTCTAGAGCTACAGTAAATATGTAGAAGGAAATACTTTAAAATTTGCCCTAAAATATGAAGTAATGTGATCGACAATTTAGAGAGAATTAAGGTTATTAGGGCCAAGAATATAGCTTAGCAGCACAGTTCCTGCCTGGCAAGCATGAGACCTTGAGTTCGATTCCCAGTATCCACCCCTCCAAAGAAAAACTTAAAAGGATTATTAAAAGCCACATTTGTTCATTATAGTAAGATAACCTAAAGTCAATAACTTGTATAAAAGCAATTCAGTTAATATTTAATTAACTGTCAGGTTAAGGAGAACATCTTTTGTTATGCTCTAAAGGCTCATCAATAAAAGCTACTCTGAAGAGAGTTAATAGCTCTGAGTTTTCTGACTCAGAGCTATTAAGATGTTTCTTAATTCTTAAGCCAATGTGGTTGTCACATCCTGTACTCCAAGCATTCAGGAAACTGAGGCAGAAGAAAAGCAAGCTTGAGGTTGTAACAAGTTGGAGGCCGCCCTGGACTGTGTAGTTACAAAAATGAACAATGTGTGATCTACGGCTGACAGTCTTACGAGAGGCTAAAAGGTCTTGTCCTCTCCTTGGTAACAGACAAACAGCTGCTGTTTTCCTGGCTAGTCCGTGCTTCGCTTAGGTTCTTAGCTGTGCCACATATTAAACAATATTTTGATTCTCCAGAAATTCTGCAAGAGATGAAAGCCATGAGCTTTTCCCACCACACGTATGTCGCTCTTTTCCTGGATAAATGTGTAGTGCTTACATCTAGATAAGGCATTTGCAGTTTGTGTGGTATATCAATGTAAGGATCAATTATTCAGGTAAAAACTAAAAATTTCAATGTAAGATGTGTCAAACACTGGCTATATGAAGAAGTTTCTTGAGTCGTACCACGTGTAAAACCTAAAAGCTCTTTCACACTGCAAAGGACACGTAGAGCGATGGACAGATGGACTCGAGGCTGAAATTGTAAAACGTCTAATGCTCTTAGCAGCCATCTCCTACAAAATAAATAAGATTAAATTTAATAATGCACTTTCGATAAAAACAGCCCGAGGGCCAGACTGAACCTGTGTTACTCGAGTTTGTCAAACAGGATTTTGAACACTGACTCCAGTCATCCATGACTTCTCCCACGAGGAGTCTACAGACTACCAGAAAAACCAGCATCCTAGTGAGGTCCCAGCATCAGATGGTTGGTCAGCAGTGCCTTCAACGAGGAAAATGCAGTCGGAGGCCAGGTGAGGAAATTGTCTGAACTGAAAAGCAGTCAGCCCTACCAAAAATGAACAGGGTCACAGGAGGGTACAGAAAGGCAGTTCTTACACATAGTTTCTTAAAAGCAAAAAGCCGTCCAGGAGGTGGCGCTATTAGATTCCTTCTGATTTGGGCTTCCGCTAGTACAGTATTTTGCTCCACGATTTCTAATGATATCTTTTTTTTTTTTTTCAAAGCTCAAGTATCCGACTTCTTTTATTTATACCCCACCTGCCTTTGATAAAATCTACACACAAAACAAGCATGAAACAGCTAGTCGGATGATGCAACAGTTCAAGTCCCTGAAAACTGAGGGACTATACCAGCCTGGGAACTGAAACTGAGAGAGAAGTTGACACGGGGCTTGAAATTTTATGATTTTTGAAATACAGCTGTTCCCCAAGCTTTTTCATGAATCTACATATTCATATTTTCTGGGTTTGGTTCTACCTCTCTGATGAAGGGGAACGCTCTGCATATTTGACAGGGTAGACACGCTGCCTCTCCAATGTAGTCAAATCATGAATAAACCCATTATTTTCTTTTTATGGGCTTTTCTCTCATTTTTCAGGGAAAGAAAGCAAAGACACTCAGATAATCGGGCCCCAGATTCAGGCCTCTGGCCTGACCACCAACAACGAGAGGAAGTGTAATTCAGTACCTTTGGTCCTCGTAAACTTCTGGCAGAGGATGGAGTAAAATCTGGGGGACAGAACACCAAAGACACACTGCTTAAAACAATCTTCGTTCTGAAGGTCAAATGCTGTGGCTTGCACTGTCAGATGAGACATAATTCACTCATCTAAGACAGCTATCTGTGCTTACATGTTCTCCTCTACAACTAACTACTGGGAAAGTAGAGGATTTGTTGTGTTAATATTTCAGAAATTTCTAGTATCTTATATATTAATGAATGTGGTACAGAATATTTGTGCCTGGTGGCAAAATACTTTGTAGAACATCTGAAGCTTTAACACTTCAACTTGGGGAAAACTGAAACAGACGATCATTTTCAGCACTTTGGCAAGGGAAAAATAAAATTTTTTTATGTAATCATATTTTTGTCTCTTATTTTAAAAACGTGTCACTCAGCCTTCAAAGAAAGCACCCAAGGGTGTTTCAGTGTCTCCATAGACACCCACTCCAGTCCAGTAAGCACAATGGATGACGTCACCCAGAGTTCTCAGAGTCGTCATCTCCCTGGAGTTCTTGTCGCTGGGAGAGGGGAGCGGAAAGGGTCTGGGCGCCTCTTCTCCTTCCCAGCAGAAGCAGGCGGGGCTGCCCTGGAGCCAGCAGCCTGCACAGCCGGGTGATGCGTCAGGCACCCTGTGGCCGCTGCAGAGGGCTCTGCACCTGCTGTCGTGTTACCGGAAGTTCCCAGACCTGAGCAGAAGCAGATGCTCTGGCGTGGGAAGCTGAGGAGCTCCGTAACTCTCAGTGAGCAGCTCTGCCGCGGCGCATCCTCCATAGGTGGCGCAAGACGGAAAGAAAGTCGCATTTTTAGCTAAATTTTTCTGAAGCAAAGCATTTGTTTTCCTTCTAGTATGTGACTCCACACTTCTTTGTTTAAGGTTTGTTTTTTCATATGACATTTTACTTTGTTCAATGTATTCATTTATACAGGTCTACAGTAAACGACAACATTCTCTTAATTGCTTCATTCTAGAAGACAACATGAAGTCGGGACAGAGAGCGGTATTCAGTGGCTGGACACAGGCAGATGTGCTTTCAGCTCCAGAATTCAAAGCAGTTTGGAAGCACAGCACTGAGCATTCTCCACACTTCACAGCGAACATTCAAAGACTGTTGCATTTATTCATGAGTTGTCAACTCACTAAGCCTTGAAAATGAACTTTTTAATAACTGGGTATCTAAGGGCAGGGGAGATGGCTCAGTAGAATAAGCACTTGCCTGGCAAGCTCAAGGGCCTGAGTTCAATCCCTGGTTCTTAAGAAAAAAAAATACAAACTGGGTATCT
>NW_004525039.1:215231-225976 GCF_000260255.1 Octodon degus
AGACAAGGAAAATCATAATTTTTAAAAGTTGTACTTCTAAGAAGACTGCAGATTTCAAGACGCTGCCAGAAGTACCCAAAGCTATCTGTGTCGGTGATTCCTTTTGTTAATTCATGCTGCTTTCCTTCCAGACCCATGATACCCAGAACTCCTCAGGGATGCTGCGAACCTATTAAAAGAGCTTCGGCTGAGAAAGTAAAGAGCATAATCCTGATCTTGAGATGAGGTCACAGACTGAGATAATATCACCAATGCTTAAACTCTCTAAGATGAGCTCAGACCTTGTACCTGTAAGATGGGTCATTATCCTTCTAAGGGGTGGCCCATCTCTTCCAAGATGTCCATCTCTAGAAACACATAAAGCTTCCTAATTCTAGAAATAATGTCCTCCTCTCTCGCAGGTACATGCTTTACTTCTTTCAGTTTGTACTTTCAGAATTATGCCTAATCAACCTGTTTATGTCTCTTCCTAGCATTTTCTGATAACTGTTTTCTGTGAGGGCACTCAGTGAACCTGCACATTATTCTACCAGTAGGATGGGTTTAGGTTCCTCTTCTCTGCCTTGTGAGCCTTGTAGGATCCTGACCCATGGCATTTCTCTTGTGAGCCAGCACCAGAGGTGAGGATGCACCAGGACTTTGAATTTAAGTCTGGCAAACAGCTTTTCATTTCTTTCTCTCTCACTTCCCCAACCCCTTGCCCTCTGAAGCATAACAATCCTTAGTTTTATGTTTCCAGCAGTTAGGGTTCCTGAGGCTATAAAAAGTAGTGCTTACCTATGAAAGCCGTGGAGATGAGAGGAGCCAGCTCCCTCTAATCAGAAATGGGAGCAAGTGTGGAGCTGTGCCCTTCCCAGTGAGTAGTCGCATCACCAGGCATTCTGCCGGTCAGTACACCCCATTGCTGGTCAGACTGAACTCAAATTCCTTTTCCAGAGAGAGACAAATAAGGATAGACTCATCCAGAGTCTCCTCAAACTTCCCGTGAAGCTAATATGGGAAGCCTGGCCCTAAGACCCAGTAGAGAGAAGGCCCACTCTGCACCCCAAGTCACCCCATGCACTTAATTTGTCATTTTTACATCTGGCAGCGTAATAGAGCAGCAACCAGCCCGTCCTCCGAATCCTCTCCCCCATGATTCCTGCCCTTGGAGGTACTCTGACCTTGGTTCCACAATGGTGGCTCCTTTCTGAGACAGGCTTTGCTGTAGTTTAACGTTTACACACTAGAGGGCAACAAGAGGGCCAGTGTGACTGTCTCAAACAGGTGAGACACTGCCTGGCAGCGATTCAGTCAAAATTGCTTCCTCACTGAAGGGCTAGGGCCTGATTCTCAAAGAAGAAAACTAGATGTGGCTAAGAAAGATTTCAGAGGGCAGTGACATTTGAATAAGGACATAGAGACAGCGTAGAGATGAGCCCTACAGATACCTGGGGGAAAGAATTACAGGGAGGGTGAAGACCGGTGGGAAAGGCCCTGACTGAGAGGGAAATGCACCCAAAGTGACTCAGGAGTAGCTTGCAACAGTGCGGCAGAAAAGCCTGGCTAATGCCATCAGCCTCCTGTTTTGCTAGTTGATGCCTTTTCAATTCATTGGTCCTTGGTTGGTTTGTGCCTAAGTTTGGCAACCTTATCCCCAGTTCCCTTAGCGATTCAGAGAACCCGAGTGATGTTGCCTTAGCGGAGACAGCACCAGCCCCGCTGGGAGGTCCTCGCTTCTCCATCTGACACTCTGCGCTTTAGGAGCCGCTCAGGTGCTGGGCACTAGCAGAGGCTCAGCCAGAGCTGATCTTCAGGTTATAGAAGTATCACCTCATTCCCCAGACATTATAACTGAGAACAATAATGATTGGAAAATAGTCCTGAAAAGGCGCCCTAGAACCCACACAAGCCCACACTCGTGGTAGCTGGCACAAAGGGAGCAGTTTACTGAATGCAACTAGCATGTGCTGGGCTGCTCAGTGGACCTGAACAGCAGCGATGGCTGGGGAGGCAGGGACTTTATAGAGCAATGAGCATGTGGGAATGGGGGAAGGGGAGTCATAGAGTGTCCTTCGCTGAACCAGGGTGTTCTGGGAAGGCGGGAATGGGGAAGAGGAGTCATAAAGTGTCCCTGGCTGGGCTGGGGTGTTCTGAGCACAAAGTGCAGAGTCCTTGAAGCAAGCTGAAACAAAGCTGTATGTGTAATCAGCCAGGCGCAGACAGTCAAGGTTAAATCTTTACATCACAGTTGTGGTTGGAGCATCTGGGAACATCGGAAATGGTGCAGGGGAAGAGGGGACACGGCTGCGTGCCTTAACAAATAAAGCCTGTGTCAGAGGGATCTTGGGGTTCACATTAGATGGGTCTGAGATGTATCCTTCCAGGCTTTACATACAGTAAATGCAGTGGATTTCAAGTTTCCTCTTCTTGGTAAAGCTTTCGTGTTCTTCAGGGTTCTCGTGTGTGATGATATTGTCCTTTTAAATATAATTGCTATCAAGTGTTATAAATCCAAAGAGGAGTTTTCAGAATTTTGACTGTTGGTTATGTTTCTTTCTTTTTAATTTATTTTTTAATCTTTTATTTATTTGGTACAGGGTTTTGCTACACAGCTTGGACTTATACTGATCATCCTGTCTAGGCCTCCTCAGTGCTAGGATTACAGGTGTACAACACTAGTCTGGTTTGGGGGCTAGTAGAGAACACTCAGGGTTCTGGGGCCAGCATGGCATGCAGTACAGGGGATTGAATCTGGGCCCGTGATCTTGCCAAGGAGGCGCTTAGACTGGCAAGCTATCTCTCCAACCCAAGATATCTCCACAACCCTATTTTTTTTTTACTAATTGTATAAACTTTTGATATATTTTGCATGAGTCCCTCTTCAGAACTATGCACAACAGAGGTTGGCCTTTGGTGCACACCCTAGAGTCCAGTCAGGAGGCTGAAGCACAGACTGTCTGGAGCCCAGGAGTTTGCACTGAGCCTGAGTAACACTGTGACATCATCCCTTAAAATAATAGAAATGAAGAAAAGAGGTGTCCACTGAAAATATGGTTTTTCTGCCAGGCACAGTGGTGCACAACTGTAGTGGCAGCACTCGGGAGGCTGAGGTAGGAGGGTCGTTGTGAGTTCACGACCAGCCTGGACTACGAAGTGAGCTAAACTCCAGTCAGAACTGCATAGTTAGACCCTGTCTCATACATATAATTATGTCTAATTTACTACACACACACACACACACACACACACACACACACACACACACACACATATATAATTTTCCATTATCAGAATGGCCTTTCCACAGGTTTAACAGTGATTTTGCTTTTTTTGCAACAGGCTAACTCCCCCTGACTGACCTCAAACTCACACCTCTTCAACCTCAGCAGAGGTTACAGTATATGGCTGTAGCGGTAGCAGAGATCATGGGCACATCCAATGTACATGGCTTAAGAATGATTTTTAACGAGGAAAAATTTGAATATATGTTATGTTCATGGAGAACATAACCTTAAATACCTTTAAAATGCTTTTGGAGTGATGTCCCACGCCTTCCGTCGTTTGCTTCGGTAGCTTGTCAGGCCCCTGGCAGCCAGCATGGTACAGCGGATCAAAAGCAAAGAGGCCTTTCAGAAATCCCTGGTTGCTGCAGGAGATAAACTTGTAGTAGCTGACTTCTCAGCCACGTGGTGTGGGCCTCGTGAAATGATCAGGCCTTTCTTTCATTCCATGTCTGAAAAATGTTCCAACATGGTGTTCCTTAAAGTAGATGCGGATGACTACCTGGACACTGCAGCAACTGTGAAGTCAAGTGCTGCCAACCTTCCAGTTTTTTTCCCCATAATTTTATTGATAAACAAATAGCAATGAGACAGTTTCAATAATTAACACGTTGCATACATTCTTCCTAGTGGTTAATTGCTGTACAAAATGCGGACATGATATCCTAACACCATTAGAACAAATCCCTCTATTCATTAAGAGAATGGAACTATATATCTATCCTAACCACTTTGAATACAGATACAAAATGAACATTCATCTGTATCTCCTTTTTTTGGTTAAGTTCCATTATTTGAATATTATAGGTGTGTAAACTCAGCAAAATATTCTCAAAGAGTCCAGTAGCCCATTATAGTACTGGGTCTTCTGCTTGACTGGCAATGTCAGAAATTGTTGACCTGAGTCCCCTACAGCTCAACATAACAGCATGGTTTTACTTCTTCTTCTTTTTTTTTGTTCATCTTAATTTTATTTCTAAAGACTTTTATTACAAATAAGGTCATGGTTTCAAGTTCTAGTAGATACAGCTTTTGACCACTATCCGAAGCTTTGCAAACATCAATTCACTGCATGAGAATATAAACAATAGATTTTTATATAAGCATTTAAGTACACCTTATCTGAAACCGAAAAATGCTGCTGAAAATCAGAATCCAATTATGAGAGTAACTGAATTACAATGAAAGTTGCTTTCAAAGCCCACCAAGTGTTCTGTATTAAATTCTGTGCTCTGACTCAGAAGAGACTGGTGCCTGAGAGCTAGATTAGGAACATCTGGATGGATGTGCTTGAGAACCAGGAATCCTTAGATCCTTTTAAACCTTCTACCTGCCACAAATAGTCCCTTCCCCAGGCCATATCAGTCTTCTCTGGTCTTGTGAAAAGACTATATCTGAGACTCTATAAATAAGGCTTATGTTTTCTAAGATCTCATTCTATGTTTCCTTAGTGCTTCTCACAGTACTGTAGCTATTTTTTTCATTACTGAAAGAAAATACCCAATATTCACAAGTTAAAGGAGGAAATGTTATTTTAGATCACAGTTTAGAGAGGTTTCAGTCTGTAGTTGGCTGGCCCCAAGGCAGGTTGGTGTCACAGAGCAGTATCACAGAGGAGAAACAATCAATGGTGGAGCAGGCAGGAGGCAGCAATAGCAAGTAGCAAATCTGCCTTCTTTCTGATGATTTAAATTCCAACAGGACTGCAAGGCTATTGGTTGGTTCCAGGACAATTCTAATCCATTTATCACAACCATAAGCCAAATTGACATACTTCTACAAAACCACTTCCCCAAAGCCCCTCCTATGAACATATGAGGCTTTGAGGGGACTTCTAGATACAAGTCATAACATGTGGACTAATGATTAGGGTAGATGATAAACTCGAAGCCTTTATATTGAAGTGGATGCCACTTGAACATATACTCATAAGTGAAATAAACCAGACACACATGTGTAAATATCATATAGTTTCCCTAGTATAAGAACTCAAAAGAAGAAATACAAATAGAAAGGTATAATACAAGTAAAAGGAAAGCAGGATCTCAAGGACTAACTAGTCAAGAGAGGGAAAGGAGAAGAGCTAGGAAACATGAATAAGTCAAGCCATACAGTTATATGTAGAAGATGGGCAAGGCAATGATCCTGAGAATCTCCAGAAGATTTTTTAATCTAGCAGTTAATTGGAAAGATAACCTTCCAGTTTTTTTAAAAGGGGGAGAAGGTGAGTGAGTTTTCTGGTGTTAATAAGGCGAAGCTTGAAGCCATCATTAATAAGCTAGTCTAACCATGTTGTCTGAAGAATGTCACTATCAGCTGTTTAAAACTTTTACTTTTTAATTTACAAAAAAAGTATGGAAACTATAGCCAACTGCCATCTGATTATATAGGACATAAAATATTAATTGTAGTTTCTTAAAAATGCTTTTTAGTTTTTCAACTTTATTACTCCTAAAGAGAATTCCTTAATGTTGTTTCTCAGAACAGACTACAAGAGCATCCTCTGAGAGTCGCAAACATTTCATATCATTGTTGTTGCTCCTGTTTCTCTCAAGTATGGATTTGCTTCCATTGCCTGCCTGGAATTCCTGCCAAAACCAGAGCTATGAAACAACAGAGCTCCGGAGCTGACTATGGCCTTCCCTAGAGCTTCACTCAGTGCTGACTGGATCGTTTGTTTACAGTAGACAGAGAAATAGTTATGTTATATTAGTATAATTGTTCTACTGTCTTTATCTGAACTTTTAAGTACTGTTGTAAGAGATACATATACCAAGCTGGTGGGCGGCACCAGGAGGAACTTTGTACTGCCTAAAAATAACTCTCTAGAAGCATATTTCTTAGAGTCTGTGTCCATGTGTTTTGCTCAGGTTGGTTATTAAAGCAATGGATTGGAGTGAGGCTGTAGGCATTTCTTGTATGCTATATGCCCTGGACAGCTCTGATCCTCCTATTGTTGACACAACTCCACCTCCCATGACATCTCCTCCTCCAGAGTCATTTTGTCTTGAACCAAGTATGATTATGGCACTGCTGCAAATGACATTGCTTCTCTTGATGGCCACCCACTGAGACTGAAGGAGCTGAGAGGTTCAGTTCGTCCTTGTGGGCTCCACCTGACTTCATAGCTCGCAGGGTCTCCTCACCAGTCACAGCTCAAGCACCTACTCATACTCACCCACATGTTCCACCCAGATGTGAATCTAGTTGACCTTCAGTCAATCCAGGCTTAATGCCAGTCATAAAACCGAAGCTTCACAACGACCTCCTCTCAGGTCAGGCAAATGGACCTCCTCCCAGGTCAGGCAAATGCATGATGTCTCATCCTTATCATTCTTCTTCTTCAGTGTCATTCATGGAGGTTCAGCTTCTCTGTACCAAAAATGAAGCCTAAAGAGACTAAAGAAATCATGTTTATTGTTGTTTCAGATGATTAAACTTAAATTTGGGCTGTGAGTATCTGAGCGTAAAATTGCCTCTTGAAGTTATTATGGGCCAACATGCAACATCTTTGCACGTGCTCTGCATGAACTAGTTTTGATTCAAAAATTCAAGACATAATGTACCACCGAAGAGTTCCTGCGGAAACCTGTTTCCAAATAAGGCAGAAGCAGGTTTTACTTAGAATTTAATCTTCTTGTCCAGACCACAGATGGAGCAACCACTGAGCTCCCTCCTCGCCTGGGAACCTCAGGTGCGAGTCTCAGCCGGGTTCCACAGCAGGGCCCGTCTCTTAGGGCACTCCTGAGTGTTTGTTCAGCTTTTACTGTCACTTCAAGCACTGTGCCTTCCACGAGAGCACAGAAATACATGGCTGAATCTCCTGTCTGTAAGACCGAGATGATGAGGCTCACCGACTTAGCTGCTCGCCAGAAGCTGACAGAGTAACAACCACTCTCTGCATTCCTGTCTGTAGAAACCTGCATGATAAGGAAAGCCATCTCTCCGCTGGGAAGCTGCTTATACCAGAAGATGTAGTACAAGCTCAGGATCCTCTCATAGAGGCAGTCCAGGGCGGCTGTCTCCCCTTCGAGCCTGGATGTGCCTCGCTGGACTTGAGTCACTGTCTGTGTCACGCTGGATCCTGTGGGAACAGTCAGAGGACAGCTGACTCTCTGGCATGGTGAACAAAATATTGTAAGGATTAGGCTAGTTTAGGACCCACAAACATAGTCGAAGTCCCAGTTCTCTTGCTTTCCCCTCCCTCCTCCTCCCCCAGACTGTGGGAAGCACTGCATGTCTGTGTTCACTCCTTTCATGTTTCATGTTCTTGAACCTGCTCGGGCTGTCGTACCAGAGCAGGCAAAGACTGCGGACACCCACAGCAGGCTGGAGAGTGCCAAGTGTCTTTGTCCCTCCACACAGTGCGTTTTGGGCTGCCTCAGACTCAGACTTCAGGGCCCCCAAGTGCTGGGTAGTGCAGTGTAAGTAGCTCCTGAGCCCGAGGCCACTCCCAAACAGGAAATAGGGTTTCTCAGGTTTCTATCCCACAAGGTCTGCACATACACAGGAAAAGTGGGGCTTTCCCCAACCGGGCTTCTGTCTGCCCTGGTTTCCATTGTAGCAGTCGGAAAGCGCTCAGAAAGGGAACCGAAGAGAAGTGGGTAGGTTGAGAGTTGGAGCTGAGAGGAACTGCAGACTGAGCCAACATGGAGATGTTGGTCAACAGGTTAGTTTGAGGGCCACATTTGCAGTAAAATGGATGATGAGCCGCATGCTGTCCTTCTAATCAACTTACAGGTCACTAAACTAACAAATATTTATTCCTCTTTACATAGGTCTTTCTGTTTTTCTTTTAAAAACAATATTTTATTCATTTATTTGGTACAGGGTCTCACTAGGCAGCTCAGACTCATAGTGACCCTTCTGCCTCTGCCTTCCCAGTGCTGAGATTACAGACGTGTGCCACCACACCTGGTTTCAGTGGCTGACACTACGCAGAGCTGGCATGGCATGCAGTACTGGGGATCAAGACCAGACCCTTGTGCTTGCCAGGCAGGGGCTTAGACCACCGAACTATCTCTCCAGCCCCACATAGGTCTTTTCTTTGCTATGAAAGACAGTTACATGTAAAATAACAATGTTATCTTCTTCCTTATTGCACTTAAGGATCTATTGCAATTTTACAATTAATAAAACTATTTCTAAATTATGTGATAAAATCCAATCCCACAATCTTTTGTAGGCTATTCCATCATTTATGCTGTGTGAAATTATAAGCAGAAAAAAATTCTATTTCAGTCCTGGATAGTGAGCTGTATGTACTAGGTTCTAATAGGGTGAGCACATTCGGACCTCTTGCCTCCTCTAAACTCCTCTTCTCAGATCACGTGTGCTAGATTTATTCTATCACATTTTCTGTCCTATTGATCCACATATTGATTCATGTTCGTCTCTTACTACACAACCTCAGGACAAGCACGCTGGGTCTTTCTGTGACCCATGCTGTGATCTGCTCCTAAAAACACACAGCACACCTGGACACTGCTGACCACGGGGGCTGAGTTTTTCATCTTACTATACGATCATGTGGAACCTAGCTTCTGCTCTTTTTCCTTCATTATTTATTAGACGAATTAAAATAAACTGACCAAAAGGCAAATCAGAACCTAGGAAAACGTACAAAGTCTGTAAGGCTGTTGCCGTGCTTGACTCAGGTCTTAATACAGGTCATTGAGTGTCACAGAGAAGAGCTAATAAGTGCTTGAGCATCTCCTCTGTCCCGCTTCACCTGAGTGGTGATCGACAGCCCGTATTTTAGTTTGCAATCATTTGTGCTTGAGCAGATGGAGACCGTGGATGCCCACAGCAGCGGGGGAGCAGCGTGGCAGCAGCATGGACACAGGGCCTCCCTCCTGCTGACTCGGCGCCTGTGCTCCAGCCAGTCTGGTGCAGGCTCCCACAGCAGCAGGTGGCAGCTCTGCTGAGATGTGGTTTCTGAGGGTACTGGGAGATCGAGACAGAATGCGCCTGGACACCTGGGTAGGGAAGGCTGTCTGGCCCTGAATACTGTTTTGTGCTTTATTGAGATAAACTGACACATGACAATATGTGAAAAAGTATGAGGCCTATTTTATTTAAAGAAGATTAAGCAGTGGAACTTTTCTGATGGCTTATCTGTGGCTGCGATTCCAAATACTGACTCAAGTTTTTATTCTTCTCTTGCCTCTAGTCGGAGCCTAACAAGAAATTTTTGCTTTCCCTGCAAAGAGATAGTCAACCTATTTTCATGTATTTCTTGACCTTTTGTACTTCTTCTGAGAAATATTTATTCATTGTAGTTGCCCATTTGTGCTTAGGTCTTTTATTTTGGGGGGATCTGAATTGTTCTTACTTCTCTGCATATTCTAAGTGTAAGTCCACTGTCAGGAGAGCAGATATCGAAGGTTTTCTCATTTTGTAGGTTCTCTCTCCACTCTCTTGGTTGTTTTCTTTACTGTGCAGAAGCTTTTTAATTTGATATAATCCCACTTATTGATTATCGATGTTATTTCTTGGATAACTGAGGTTCTTCTTGCAAAGTCCTTTACCTATGTTGAGTTTTAGCTACACTATCTTCCAGCAGAATAAGTGTTTCTGTTTTCATATCTAGGTATTTTATGGATTTTGAATTTATGGCAGGGTACAGTGATAGATATGGCTGATGTGGCCTTGACGTTAATTGTCAAGAGGTCAGGTCCATCCCTTCAACCTGTCTAGCTTGCTTGGGTCGGGCCCAGGCAATGAGGCCTGGACGACCAGGCACGTGGCTTTCCACTTGAGGTCTTCATTCCCATGTGTCTATGTGAGAGGCAGAGTAGCTATACTGAGACGAAGATCCCTGTTCTCCAATTTAACACTTTCCACAGAGCAAATTCTTATTACTCCACCACCCAAAGTTCTCTATCCAAGTTCACTAGACCCTGATACACAGTCTCCTGGCCACCAAGGCCACTCCCTGAAAGCCCCTTGGCTCCAGTGTCTGTTCATTTTGCCTTCACAGGGCTGGCTCAGCCTCATCCAGGCTCCTTCAGTGGGCCCCGCCCACTCCCTTGTCTGTCTGTGTTTTGGAGCTGAGAGTCTTACCATGCTACCCAGGGTGCATCCTTGGAAACGCCTCTTAGTTTATACATTTGATTTCTTAATATGCATATAAAAACAGGAATGGCAAAATTTTTAGATTTGTACCTTTTTAACTATTTTTGCAAATTTTCCTCCTAAGTGCTTGTATAATTGTTCTCTGCCTAGCTGGCATCCTTGTTTTCTGTTAGAGACCAGGTGATATGACATAATCATTTACTATGTTACGGACCAGACTATGTGACTGTCGTCCCATAATCCTTGGTCTTAGGCTGCTTTCACTTGCCTCAAGGGACAAGAGAGTTTGCAAAAATCTTCATAATTTCTGGCTTGGCTGAAAAGCTCATACTGAGAAAAGGGAATATCTGGAGGGGATGGATGGGGAGGATGCAGGCATCCAAGACAGGACTTTATCTTGTTCTC
>NW_004525039.1:226773-228446 GCF_000260255.1 Octodon degus
GGTACAACCTGGGTCAAAATTAAGATTAACCCATAAGATTGAAAGTGTAGTCCCTTATGTAGCATTGAGTCCATGGAATGTGGGCACATGGATGACATCATCAAACTTGGTCATGAATCTAATCTTAATTTAGTGAGTGAGTTTGGTCTTAGTCTCAGTGGGTGGGAGAGGATGTCTCATCTCAAAAGGGTGATACCAATAATCTCAAGCTTCTGTTGAACCCTTAGGAAAGTGTGTAAACCTAGCCACAGGGCAGCAGGGCCATCAGGCTGTGTAAAGGCCACATGGCATGGGATTTATTGTGCCTGCATTCAGGAAGAAAGATGATAAAAACATCTGCTCCAAACAAAGAGAAGTGGGTCCCTTTTATCTCCTTTCCTTTGTCAGATGTGCTTCCAGCCACAGCTTTGATGCATTCTGTTCTCCTACACTCGGTCCCTCCAGGACCCAGCTGCCTCAGAATGCCTATATATTTCTACCTAACTTAGCTGTCTAAAACACTGTTTCTTTGATAATTAATGATGCAGAATAAGAGCTGGCAAAATATCTCAGCAGATTAAAGTGACTGAAAGCAGGCATAGGGACCAGGAGTTCGATCCCCAGGCCTGCAGTGCCAGCCTCGCCTCCAGGGCTTGCTGAGATGGCAATTGAGACAGGGTATGGTGGTGCACACCTATAATCCCAGCTCTTGGGAGGCTGTAACAGCCTCTGATCTAGTAGTGAGACCTTGAACACCCTGTAGACCTTTTCCTAAAAATTACTGTGTTAGTCAATACATTGTGTCAACTTGGCTGAATCAGCTCTGGCAGTTCCCAGCATAGGGGCCTAGCCCTGCAGGTGGGCAGGGCCCAGGAATTGAGAAAGGCAGGAAGCTGCCCTGCCTGGTTTCCTGCCGCCCTGCCCCTTTTCCATGTAGAAATCTGAGTCTTCAGAGGAGCTTGATCTTGGCAGCCATGCCACTTTTTTTTTTAATTTTAATTTTTTCTTATTTATTTATTTTTTTCATAATTTTATTGAGAAACAAATAGCAATGAAAGAGTTTCAAATCAAATTGGTAGGACAGTTTCAATAATTAACACATTGCATACATGCTTCCTAGTGGTTAATTGCTGTACAAGATACGGACATGATATCCTATTTACAAATACCATTAGAACAAATCACTCTATTCATTAAGAGAATGTAACTATATGTTTATCCTATCCACTTTGAATACACAGATACAAAATGGACATTCATCTGTCTCCCCTTTTATTTGTTAAGTTCCGCTATTTGAATATTATAGGTGTGTAAATTCAGCAAAATATTCTAAAACAGTCCATTAGCCCATAATAGTATTGGGGTTTTCACTTGACTGGCAATGTCAGAAATTGTTGACCTGAGTCCCCTACAGCTCAACATAACAGCATGGCTTTACTTCTTATACTTTGTTTTTATGTTTTTCTGCTGGATGATTAAGACTAAGGTAAAGCAGGACCTAATGCAACAAAAGTTGTAGCTTTTGGGTCTGAGAAGGTCAGTGAAATCCCCTCAGAATTTATCCTGAGATCCTGTACCTCAGATTGTAGAACCTTTGTAAGTGTCAGCCATGTGGATGAGTCACGGCCATTACTTGGCCAATGTGCTCTCTGTGAAAGCCTGAGAGAATGTTTTCTCTCCATGTGACTCTCCTT
>NW_004525039.1:229393-239143 GCF_000260255.1 Octodon degus
TAGGAAGCCATTCCTAATATATAAATAAATGACATTTCTGTGCTTCAGTCAGAATTGATAAAAATAAATGAATTTTCTCATGGCATGGTTTGTTGGCCTGTGATGAATAACATTCTTTTTTGTTTATTTCTCATTTATGTACCTTACTTATGAATACTACACTAATTTTTCTCATCTTAAAATTAATATTTGGATTTTTTCAAGAGCTTTTGCAGTGCTTGCTTTGGCAGCACATATACTTAAAATTGGACTGATACAGAGAAGATTAGCATGACCCCTGCACAAGGATGACACGCAAATTCATGAAGCATTCCATATTTTTTAATATGCTGAGCTGTAAAGGCTCAAGTCAACTTCTAACATTGCCAGTCTTACAGAAAACCCACTACTATTATGGACTACTGGACTATATTCAAATATTTTGCTGAATTCACGCCCATATAATATTTAGTGGCAATGGAATACACTTTTCTGACAAAACTATACAAAAAAGGGGATACAAATGAACAAATATTTTGTATCTGTATAGTTAGATTACAGATTAATTGATAGATCTATAAGGATAGATATACTTCTACATTCTGTTCATTCAATGAATAGAAAGATTTGTTCTAATAGTATCTGTGGACAAGACACCATGTCTGCATTTTGTACAATGAATAATCACTAAGACAACAGTACTCAATGAATTAATTATTGAAACTGTTCTACTAACCAGTTCAGAAACTGTCTCATTGCTATTTGTTTCTCAATAAAAATATTTTTTAAAAAGAGCTTTTGCATATTATATATAAAAATATTTGAACATGTGTGTTTCAAATAGTTTCTTTCAGTTCCTGAATTTTTTTTTCTTAAAAATATCCAAAACATCTGCCCAATAGGCAGAAAGAAAGCTTGATAAATGGGTAGATATGTTCATGAATTGGAAGACTCAATAGCTTTAAATTCACCATTTTTAAAATTTTTAATGAAATATCACTCGAAATGCCTTTATATTTTTGTATAAATTGTTGAAGTGAATGCAATTTATACACAAGTGCAAATCTGCTTGAGTAACCAAAGCAGTTAGTCAAAGGAATATTACAAAGAGGTCCTACCAGGACGTAGTACCAACAACAGTAACCTGAAGAGCTCGGCAGTGGTGGGAGACATGTGATCCACACACGTTCTACCAGGTCGCAACAGGGTCACACAGGCACGTGCCGTTAATTTTCAACAAAGACCGCGACAGTCGGGGGGCAGACAGAGATGGGAGGGAAGGGAAAGGAAAAGGAAATAAAAAAGACCAAGAAGTGATACATAGCGACCATTTTCCATACTCTATTATGTATCACAAGCACACTAATAAAGAAATAAAAGCGTGGTTGCGTACAGAGCTCAGTGGTCTAAACGCCTGCCCAGGCAGGCACAAGGACCTGGTTTCATCCCCGGTGACACATGCCGTGCCAGCCCCACCCCAGGCACACCAAGCCGTACAACAAGATTAGGTGAGATGGTGCACGCCTGTAATCCCAGCACCAGGAAGGCTGAAAACAGGAGGATCACTATAAGTCTGAGCTGCATAGTGAGACGTGTACTGAATAAAAAGGAAATTTAAAAAAAATGTCAAAAATTTAAAACATGAAAGTAAAAAAGGTAATGCAACGGGAGTACGAAGCTGTTCCCAGGAAGTCCTGCTGATCGTCCAGCTCTGTCTCCTGGCCATGCCCAGCGGCTCTACTTGTCCTTTGGAATTCTCGTCCCTTCTGTTATCCCAGGGCTTGGGAGTGACAAAAGATTTTAGAACAAAATGTATTTTTGTTTTTTTTTTCATAATTCAAATTTATGAATAACTGATCCCTTAAACAAGTCCTATTGTTATTGAGTTTTAAGTTAGAATATGTGAAAGTGTGGAATGCAAAATCTAAGCTAGTCCCTTTTTGCACCGTGAGTGCTGTGGTATGTGCGCCATCAACGTCACAAGTTTTGTTAGTCTGCTGCTGTCACTGAAGGACTAACCGCAGCACTCAGTGTGGAGGCGTCAGGGCCCAATAAGGAGCCTCATGGCTCTCGCTCTGTGGTGAGGAGAGTGCCGTGGTGGGAGTGGGTGGCAGAGGAGGCTGCTAAACTCCCTGCAACCCCAAAAAGACGGGAAGAGCAGCGCACACAACAGCATCCAGCGCATGAAACAGTGCACTAAATTCTCCCACTCGGCTCCATCTCACCATGAAGTCATGCTGGGAAACAGCCTTTAACTTACGGACCTTTGGAGAACAGGCCAGCTACAAATTATAGCAGATGTCAAGCTAAGTCATGGAAGCTGTATCTTGTTAATAGCAACCATAAGAGAGGGGGAGCTGTTGTCGTGTCCTATGTACTTTAACAAAGTGATTAAAAATAATGTAACTAATTAAAAGTGAGTCAATTAGGAAGCACATAACAGTTGAAATGTGCAGGTCTCTAACAACAGACTCAAATACATACAGCAAAAGCTGACAGGACTGCAGGGAGAAGCAGAGAACTCAGCGTAACAGCTGGAGGCTTTGGCACTTTCAGCCTTAGATGGGACAGTGAGACACAGTGCCTACAGGAGCAATCCCATAGAACAGGGACCTGGGAGACATCCTCCACCAGGTGCTCGTTCTTCTCAGACAGGCTGGGAGCTCTGCAGGAGACACCAACTCCTAAGCCACCTACCAAGCCTCAAGGACTTGGGGACCTAAATGAGTGGAGCGTGCTGCTTTGTCTGACATCTATTTGCTACCTATGAACATTCAGTGGTTTGTTTTCTTCTTTCTGTTGCCTGCTTTGATGGAGTATAGAGGAAGCGCTTGTGCTGGCTGAGGGAACACCCTGCGATAGGACAGGGCTGAGTGTGCCTGAAACACATGGCTAAGCTCAGTCACCGCCAGTGACATCTTTGTTTGCACAGCCTCCTTTTGCTTTTTTTTTCTCCCCCCCGGGCATCCAGGACACAGCAGCTTAATATTTGCTTTGATCCAGTCCTCCTATCGACTACTAAGCTAGGTCTAGATTAGGCCTCTGTGTAGGTGATAGGATAATCTGAGAATGCAAGATAAGGACAAAATCTGTAATGACAAAAAAGCGTACTTAGGACTCTGGCAATGTAGGTTAGAAACACTGAGCTGTGAAGAGGTTGCTGCTGCGGCCCTGTGATGCACCTGGGCCTGGCACGGGTGCAGCCAGGCTGAGGGTTTGTGCACCAGCTGCAGGCGCCTGGGGAGCACTGTGGGCTGCGGCACAAAAGTAAGTGGCTGAGTCTGTGGGCTGGGAGGAGGAGACAGATAGTGAGCTGTGGCGTTCTTTAGTGACTGTCATGGCCTTTAACCTTCCACTCTGCTTTGTCCCTGAAAGAATGTAGAAGAGGCCGACGAGGCGACCCCCAGGATCCTGGCGAAACCACTGCACAGTGTTCATTGGTTCAGAAAACTTGCACACAGGGTAGAATTGGCTTCCTCCTGCAGAATCTGGGCTGGAGGACTCTGCTCCACCTGCAGCCCTCTCACACCTGAGCAGGAAAAGAGAAACAGTCAGAGGTGACATCACTGCAGCCCTGAAATGTCCCCATGGAGCCTGAGAGGGAGAAAAGCCTACAGGACTGTGAGATCCTTCCCCACCCCTCCACTGCAATTGCAAAATCTCTTTAAAATCTCTGAATGTGAGACAGTTCCACTCACAGAAAACCTGGGTGCACAGAAACCCCAGCAGGGAGCTCAGGAAACTCTGCATGACTGGCTTGCTCTGGCTGCATCGGATGGATGCACTTAGCCCACCCAGGTCCTGGTGTTAGGACCTGGTTCTGGACGGGCTCCTGCCCTTGCAGCCAATGAGCTCCGCTGAAGAACCTGCCCAGACCCAGACACGGGGAGTCCTCCACAGCCTCTGTGCAGGAAGCTCCTCCCACATGCAGACCTCTAGAATCTGGGTGGAGCCTGGAGGGGAGAGAAGGGAGAGAGAAAGGTCTTAAAGGAAAGTTTTCTGATTATCCTGGAAGTGTACGGAGTGTTAGGGGACATTTGAGGAGCAAGGCGAGGCCCTATTCCAAAGGAGAACAGCTCAGCCATGCTGAGAAGCCTGGGATCACCATAGAAAGCACATGCATGTACATATATTAAGAATGAAAAAGAAGTGCTGTCGTAATGGGTCCTAAAACTGTGAATTAATTTACGTGAGTCTCATTCCAGGAATACTAAGTAAATAGTTTTAAAAGCTTTAAGGTAAATGCATAACATTGCCTTCTTATTGCAATATGTAGATTGGGATTCTCCTGGCATTACAGGGCTGTGGTATATTTTATTATAAAGAATTACACTTGGAGGACATGGAGGGCTGGGGGGAGTTAGATCAGTGTGGACTCGATTCCACTTATCGCCCGCAGTGCAGGTGTGCTGCTGCACACTAGGGTGACAAAGCATAATAAGGATGCACTGCAGACTTCAGAAAGAAAGCTCGAGTAAAGAGTGTACCAGTTGTCACCATAAGGAAAGGATGAATGCTTGGCTGGGCGCGGTGACACACGGCTGTAACCCCTGCCATCTGGGAGGCTGAGACAGGAAGATCACTTGAGCCTGAGAGCTCTAGGCTGGCCTGAGCAGCACAGCAAGACCTCAGCTCAAGTAACTATTTTTTAAATGATAGAAGTTTAAGAAGATATTTCTTAATCTTATTTAAATACCAAGCAATGAACACATCTAAATACCACACAATATTCCATTGATATCTATAATTTTATTTGTATATATAATTTAAAAATAACTACAGGTCATATAAAACAACTGATACTAGTAAAATTATGAATTGTAAGAAGAAAATAGGGTGCCAGAGAGATGGCTCAGTGGAATAAGCACTTCCCTGGCAAGCTTAAGGGCCTGAGTTCAATCCCAGGTTCCGCAAAAAAAAAAAAAAAAAAAAAAAAAAAAAGAAAAAAAGAAAAGAAAAGAAAAGAAGATTATTTCAGGCAGTAGTTACATATTACTTTGGCTGGGCAAGATGGGATTTTTATGTATACAGGATTCTTATCTTTCAGTAACTTCCTGTGTCTCATGCCTGCAATTGATAAAGCCCCTTTGCTTTTCAGGATTCTTCTCTTTCTCTTCTCTTTACACCTCTGTCTTTTCTTTTCCCTTGTCACCTTCTCTTTCTTCTAACTATGAGAAAGAGGCAGAAAAAAATATTAAAGAAGTGATAGCATTAAAAGGTTCTGATATCACTACAGATTTTTCTCTGGTATATAAAAATCTGGGCAACAATTTCATGTAAAAAATATTTGCCTTCTATTGTTTGGAATTGTCAATTTTGCTTTTGCTTTATATGTCGCTTTGTATATCCCAAGAGTGCTCTGTAAGAGAAACAGGTTACGATGGAGATAGAAGTGATGCTAGCAGCGCATTTGGATGCCGCGTGACAGCTGTGAATGCTGGGACTCAAGGAAGAGTCTCCGATCCACACCGTGCTGTCCTCAATCAGCTGTCACCCTTAGAAGGCAGAACTTTTATGTGAAAGCCATATTCAGCAAAACGTGTTTCTCAGGTGCTAATAAGGACTCATCTGTCCTCCTCCGCAGTCATCTTTCCTTTTAGCTATCCCTGTCCCTCGGGTTCCACTCGTCTCTAAGATGTAGGGGAAGGAAGGGTGCTGTGAGTCTGTTCCCTCAGACAGGAAGCCATCTCCAGTCTAGGCAACAGCGCCCTCCAGGGGCCGAAAGGAGCGCTAAGGAGAGCGCTAAGGAGAGGCTCCGGAGGCGCTGAAATTTTCTCTTTTCCTTCAGGCCTTTTCAGAGTTGAAATTCAAAGATTTATGATCTATGATTTATGACAGAGAAGGACTTATGGCTTTGGTAGGCCTGTGAACTTAGGGGTCTGTTTTAAAAAGAAAAGTATGAATTAAAATGAGCATAAAAGAATTTTTTAAATGAGAAATAAAATTACATGAAATTACTTTGGGGAGGCAGCCTGGGCAATTCAGCTCACAGGATTGAAATACTACAGCACAGAGGAAGGGCAGGAAGTAGCAGGAGTATGGATAAAAGGATAAATACAAAGGGTGCGTACTAAAAGGCTCGGCCTAGTTTAACACCCCGAAGTGTATCTAAATTCATGAAGGCAGTGAATGCTAAGAACTCAAGAGAAACATCCACGGGTTTGTGGTTTTTTTTTTTTCTGACACTTTATTTTTATTTATTTTTAAAGAGAATAAAATATAGTAAAAAAATTAAAAAAGAAAAGAAAGAAAAACTTAGAAATGATACAGGGGCCGGGGAGATGGCTCAGTTGAATAAGTGCTTCCCTGGCAAATATAAGGGCCTGAGTTCAATCCCTGGCTCTGCAAAAACAAAACAAAACAACAAAAAAGAGTAACACAAGTGATGATAGAAGCACAAAGAAGGAGGAAAGGAAGAGTGTCCTAAGTTTCCTGCACTTTCTCCGAAGTGGTAGAACACTTAAAGTTGGACTGTGTTAGATACGTATTCTGTGAACAACCAAGTCTCAACTTTGTGCATCTCAGGACCCCTGAGTAGACTTACACAGAGACTTCAAGAGGCCATTAGAAAGATGTGTTGGGGCTGGGGAGATGGCTCAGTAGAATAAGTGCTTCCCTGACAGGCGCAAGGGCCTGAGTTCAATCCCCAGTTCTGCCAAAGAAAAGAAAGGTGTTGTTGATATGGATTAGGATGGAGATGCACCATCTAACCGGCAGAGCAATGCCATTATCAAATATCACATGGACCCTGGAAAGCTTGCACATACAACTGTGATAGTGTGACAGTGAAAAAATAATACTATTTGAATGCCATTCTGCAAAAAGTATGGCCCATCAAGCTGCCTGCAAGGGTCTCCTTAGGGATCCTTGCACAATCTTGAAAGGTACAGCCTTAGTCAGCCTCCTGACTATGAGGTCACTTAACTCAGGCAATTGTGTGTGAAATGCCCTCCTTACCCTTCCTGTCAGGTCCTATTGTACTGAGGTAAGTGTTTTCTTTTGAAATCCAGAGAAGCTGAGGTCCAGCTAGCAGACAAATGTAGTGACCTCAGCTTTGTCAAAAGATCACCTTCATTTTCTGATTCTCCCAAACTGAGGAAAAAATATGCCTGATGTCTTGTGAAAGAAACTGCATTGTTACATTTTAGCAGAGAGTTTTATCTATGAGCTAATACCTACTTACTTTCTCCTTTTCCTCCTTCTTCCCTTCCCTTGCTCACTTCTCCTCCCGCCCCTGACATAATCCACCTCTTTCCTCTCTGTCCTCTCCCTCTTCCTCTCCCTCTCCCACCTTGCAACAGAGACAGCTGCTCCTATGTGTTGAAAGCGGGTGACTGCCCAGATCATGCTCCTCCCTGCCTGCTCCTTTGACCACTGAGAAATTTTTTTAAATTATTATCTTTTATTTTTTATTTTTAGGAAGGGTCTACAGGATGTCCAGGGTTTCACTACCAGATCGAAGTCAGAGGGATCCACCTGTTTACAGCCTCCCAAGAGCTGGGATTATAGGTGCACACCACCAAGCCTGGATTCTGTGGCTGATTCAGCCCTTCCTGAGGGCAGGACTGGCATGGCGTGTGGTACCAGGGATCGAACCATGATCCTTGCATTTGCCTAAGCTTGCCTAAGCAGGTGCTTTAGTCTGCTGAGCTATCTCACTGGCCCAGGACAAATTTAAGCTGTAACTATCTCTTTCTGACTCTGAGTGACAGCAACATATTTAGATAATTTTTAAAACTCCTAGTTCTGTCATAAGAGAGGAGCCAAATAGAAGCAACACAAGGAAATTTAAAATCTGTTCTGTTTGTACGAGAGGTTACTGGAACAGTTGGAGAGAGGCCAAAACTCAGTCATTTGTTCTGCTAAATAGTGCTATTTTCAAAAAAGATACAGAAGGACTTTATAAGAAAAGTGAGATAAAATACATCCTATAATAATGAATGCATAAATGTGTGAGGGAGTCTGAACATTTAGCAAGAAAACAATATAAGGTAATTTGAAACTTTTTACTTCAGTAAAACCAACACAAGAGGACTGGGAAGACAGCTCAGTGGTGTAAACACTTGCCTAGAATGTGTAAGGTTATGAGTTCGGTCCACAGTGCCAATAAATAAATAAAATAAAACCAACACAAATAATTCTAACATGTCGCACATATGCTATCTCACTCTGTTGTAGAGGACAGAGATACACATGCTTCTGACAGGTGTTATAGCTACACAGTCTGCACACACTGCACTGAGGGCTCCTTGCCAGCCCCCGCCTAGGAGGGTGCAGCCCCTGCTCCTCCTTATCTGTGGTGGTGTCTCTCTCAGGAGCGCTGTCTCTTGCTAAGGGCTTGGTAGAGCATCTTCAGGGCTCTCTCTCATGGTGGCTTCACTCGCAGCACAGAAGTACACTGCCGAGTCCTCGGGCTGTGAGGCCGTGATGGTGAGCTGGACGGAGCTGGCTGCCTTCTGGAAGCTCAGGGAGAGCCAGCCCTGGGTTGCACTGTGCTTGCTGTGAGAGTCCTGACCAATAAGGAAAGTGACTTCTCCACACGGGAGTTTTTTGTACCAGAAAAAGGAGTAACTAGGTACACAGGTTTTGTACACACAGTTCATGGTCACAGTTTCCTCCTCCATTACAGAAATTCCAGTCTGAGCTTAAATTATTTTCTGAGCCATGCTAGCTCCTACAAGAAAAAGGAAAGAAATAGCTTGAACCTTTATCTGTATCCGTGGGAGTTCAAGGGATGAAGGGGCTCAGGACCAAGCCCTCTAGTCCCATTGTCCCTTTATCCCTCCCTTTTGAACCTCATCAATTACCAGTGACCTCCTTTCTCCATTTTCTCCTCATTCACAGATGAGAAAGCCTGAGCCCTGTGCTTGCAGACCCACCTGCCAAGACCAAGACAGAGGATGGCAGAGGCAGACCCCAGCAGACCAGTGACCAGCATGGCAGGAGCTCTTTCTCAAAGTGAAGTGTTCTGTTGGGTCTTAGATCCAGGGCTTCATTCTGTAGCTTGGCTTCAGGGATACAATCAAAGTCACTGGGCTGCCTGCTGTACCTGCCCCCCAGGAAATGCAGTCAACAAATACAGTGCCAGCTTCCCATGCAGGTAGGGGTGCCCTACTGTCTAGAGCACCAATTGTGTCTTAGTATAATGCACAAGACTGGAAATGATCTGAGTGATGTTGAATCCTTTTACCTCATTCCCATTGGGCTCATGATTTATTATGCACACTTGTGAGTCCCTGGCAAAACAGAGCCATGCACTTTCTGTCCTGTGCCTCCCTTTGCCAGACAGAACCAAGGAAAAGGTAGCCAAACAGTTCTGACCCTGGAAAAAGAAAGGCAAATCCTTTAGTCTCAACCTTTGTTCCTGGTTTGCTAGTCATATAATCTGAAGACCTACATGTAAAATATTTTATGGTTTCAAGTCATGCTCCTTCATTCAAAGTTGCCAGCAATTGCCATGCCAAGTAAAAGCAACGAATAAAACAAATACAGGGATTTGTGCACATAGGGTGTGTGCACATCTATGTAAACAAAAATAAATTAAGAAAATTCTCCTCAGTGCCCACTGACAGGAACTCATGTTCTAACCAAGCCTCTGTGTTTCTGAAAATCATGCTCCTTGAAACGACCCTAAATAATTGTGGTGGAAACTGGGCTGGAAACAGCCAAAATGAATAGTTCATAAACAGAACATCATCAAAAACAATGAGGATTGGGGCTGGGGAGATGGCTCAGTGGAATAAGCGCTTCCCTGGCAAGCGCAAGGGCCTG
>NW_004525039.1:239243-248768 GCF_000260255.1 Octodon degus
AAAATCCAAGCTCTACTGGCAGTTGTCCCTGGAACTATATGCAATAATCCAGCTGTGGCTCTAAATTCATACATTTTTTGTACCACCTAAGTACATGGATCTATGAAAGATCATACATGTATACAAAGACCAAAAAAAAATTTATATTTTTTTCTTCAAAAACTATTTTGACTCTGAAAATCCGTATGTACTAGCAATTATTTTTCCTGTAGTTTTCATTGTTTAGAACAGTTTCAGGTTCCCAACAAAGTCGAGCAACAGAGGAGGTAGAGGGATCCCCTCCACTCCCATCCCTTGTGCAGAGCCTCCCTGTTATTAGCGTCAGGCCCCAGCGGGATGTGGATGCTCTGGCCAGTGAGGCTGCAGGACCTCGTCTTCGCCTGCTGCTCACAGTGCGCAGAAGAGCTCCGCTTAGAGCTTCGTGTTCTGAGGGCTACACAAATGTGTGGCGACACGGCTCTAGGATTAGAGCATCGCACAGTTTGGGCTGATGTTTTGTAATTTGATAACTGGTTTCTAGGCAATTCTATGGCTATACTATAAAGAAGCAGTGTATGACATATGTAATCAAATTAATAAGAAAATTATTACTTAAGATATGAGTGAAAGTATTCACTCATGAATATGAGTGAAAGTATTCACTCATGAATGAGAGGTGAAGGGACTTGATTACTAAGATGGAAAGAGGACAGGGGCCTGGAAGACACACCAATATCAGGACAAGGTAAGGCCAGGAGGAGGAAGTGATCTTTTGGGGCTCAAAAACACAGGATAACCATGAAGCACATCAAGGTTTTATGTCAGATACCCCAATCTCTAATGATACAAATGTTCATTAAAAATATAAATTCATCACCTCAATAGAGACTGTTAGAGGAAGCCAGAACTGAACAAAGTGATGCAAGTCTCTACATCTTCAGTATCACACCAGGTGACCATGAAAAAGATGATGCTGATGAGCCAGCATGTGGCATTCAGGACCCACGGCCCCAAATGATGCTTCTCAGCCTGCTCCGCATTTTCCACCAAGTGTGCACGTAGACACAAATGCCAAGTTCTTCTACAAACACGTTTTCAGGATGCCAGAACTGGGTGAGGAAAGCCATGGTCAGCAATAATTTAAGAGAAGTAAGGATAAGTAGGTGGAAAACTGTTTGATTCTAGAAGTAACTGCTTTCAAAGCACAGCATTTGGGAAATGCTGGAATTGAGAATGTGCATCCTTTACCTGAATGCAGAAAACCATGTCTTGCTTATAAATTTCTATTTTATTCATAGAGAAACTGAGGCTCAGAAAATACACCACTCAAACTGCAGAATCAGATTTGGACATTTGCCTTTATGTCTCCAAGGTTCTGATCTTCGCCTCTCAGCACACAATGGTGTTGCTCCTGAGCTATGAAATTAAATGTGTGGTAAGAAGTGTGCTCAGGTGCGCTCTAAAGCCAATGCCTGAGCCTCAGGTTCCCAGTACTGGGGGAACACAGGACTTTAGCAGCTCCGAGGCCTACCCAGCGCTGGCAGTGTATGAAGGCCAGAGGAGAACTGCTTTCCTGAGCGGCGTTTCCTCAGCCTCTCCAAGTGCACAGGGTTTCCTTTTTCCTGATAGAATTAGAGTATGGAAATCTGTTGGCTCAGTGACCCAAATTCCTTATTTCAAGTGAGAAAATCAAAGCCACGTCGAGCCTGAGGATGCGTAGCCAGGACCGCGGGGCTGCACCTAGCACTTCATTCTCCCATTCCCTGTTATGTGCCTTTTGTTCTAATCCAAGATGTTTCCATAAAATTCACAAGGTAGAAAGGGTTCCCCTCCCCATTGGCAGTAGATGCTCCTCCGTGAGAAACAGCCCCCACTCCGCACACTTTCAGGCTTCCAGGAGCAGCCTGCGGGGTTCGTGTGGGGGCTGCAGGTGCCAGCTGCACACTGTGCGTCCGTAGCGCAGAAGTAAGCAGCTGCGTCTTCGGCCCGGGCAGCCGTGAGCAGCAGCGAGCTGCTCTTGGTGGCGGTGTCCATCGTGGCTCTCAGTCTGCCTCTGTGCTTCTCCTTCTCATTTGATCGAATTAAAATTAGCAGGACAGGGCTTCCACCTGTGTTCTGTCGATACCACTGCAGGTTCAACGCAGAAGCTGTGTAACTGCAGTTCACGGTGGCATTGTCGCCCTCCTGGACGCTCAGGGCCTGAGGGGCCCCGCCTCCTTGTTGGCTGCTCACTCCTAGACAGAGACACAACCAGAGACGGAGGCCATCACTGCATTTCCTGATTACATCCCAAATGAACAGGAGACTTTACCTCTTCATCTTGCGGGCTCTGAATTTGGTGTCCCTTTTATCACCCTGAGGACCCCCCAACCCCACCCCCACTCACTGACTAGTAGAAGCCACAAGGTCATCAAGGACGCTTCCAGCAGTTTCTCCATGCTCTTCCTCCTTGAAAGCATAGGAGACTCAGGCCTGGGCCCTGAAACAGAGCCAGGCTTCTCAGTTAGAAGACTCAGCTCCCATTTCTGGTACACGTCCTTCCTGCGCCCCCAGAGTTGGTTCCTCATGCAGCCAGTCAGAAGCAAGCTCGGTCCTTAGAGAGAGAGAGAGAGAGAGAGAGAGAGAGAGAGAGAGAGAGAGAGAGACTGCCATCTGGTGGTGGCATCAATCATTTGCAAACTGCCTTTGAGAAGCACTGCTAAGGGCCCTATAATGGCTTTGAACCCCTGAAACCATATCTATGAGGAGATCGTCTCTCGTGTTGAATTTGAGACAAGGGCAAACAAGTCACTCTGAGCCACTTAGCCAAGTGCTCCTGCATCTTCAAGCAGTGGTGGGGAGACCAACCACCAGAATAAAGCTTGAGAAAGATAGGGGACAGAAAAATCCAGAGATGGGGATAGCTGAATGCCCAGTGAATCAAGAAAGGACAATGCCATTCACTGAACAGTTCCTCTCACCACTGTGGAAGAGATGATAGTTTTATCTGAACTATAAACTCAAAACAGAATCACAACTAAAATGAGAAAACAAGGCCAAAAGATGTCTCCAAAAACTCTTAACTTCCCAAAAGCTGATCCCACTGAAAAGTAAATGGATAAAATTAGAGAAAATAATCAAAGGAAAATTGATAATAAAAACAATTAATGTAATTTAAAAAGATGAATAAGCACCTGAATCGGTTACTAAAATAGTCAATGAGTTTTAAAAAGACACAAATAAGCAGCTGAGTGAATTAATGAACAATGAAGGACATGAAAGACCACTTCAAGTAAGGTGACAGAGGTTATGAAGATGAATGAAGCAAAAATCCTGGATATTAAAATAGCAATAAATCATTTTTTTAAAAAACTCAGTTGAAAATCTCAGCAGTAAACATGATGTATCCAAAGAAAGGCTATTGAGACTTAAAGATAAGGTGGACCCAGCAAGCCATTCAGTGAACAATAATGAAAAAAAGAAAAAGAAATAATCAAAAAGTTATACAAGAGCTGACACATAACTCTAAGAAATGAACTTCATAATCCGTGGCTTCAAGGAGACTGAGAATGCACAGACTAAAGGAATAAGAGATCTTCTTACTTAAATTATTGAAGAAAATTTTCCAAATCTGAGAATGAGTTGGCCACCCATGTAAAGGAGGCATTTAGATCACAAATGAGACAGGACCTCAAAAACCCTTCAACACAACTCACTGTAATCAAGATGCCAAAAGCTGAGCGGAAAGAACTTTAGCAGCTGTTAGAGGTCAGCGCTGAGACCTTTATAAGGACAAAGCTATTAGACTAACAGAAAGTTTCTCAGCAGAACCCACAAAAGGCAGAAAAGATTTAAATGAGGGTTTTCAAGGCCTCAGAGGAAATACCTGCCAGCCTGGATTATTGCATCCTGGGAGGCGGGCAGTCTTTCAGACTTAAATGATGAATAAAGACCTTTAATGACAAAGGTCAATGAAAGACCACTAAGTTCAGGACCACCAAGCCAGCACTGCAGAAGCTATTTAAGGGAATCCTGAGCAGCAGTGAGGAGGAGGAGACTGGGAGTTAGTACATGCTACTCAAACATTAGTAAAAGTGGCCCTAACTATCCAATTTAAAGACACAGACTCATCAGTCATGCAGCCAAGTGGCAGGGTGTTTGCCTTGCATGTATGAGGCCCTGGGTTTGATTCCTGATGTCTAAAAGACACAAACTGGCAGATTTAACAACAACAACTACAAAAAGAAACAGTGATCTACATATTGCCTGAAACACACCTCGACCTCAGTGACACACATAGACAGAAAGATAAAGATGAAGAACGGTGCTCAAAGCAGCTGCAGCCTCCAAGCAGTAGGAGATATACTTATACCAGCAAATATTTTTCTTATTAACTTTTATTACTAATTTCTGGTACATTTTAAACACACATAATGATCACATTCATTATACAGAATTTGTATGTGCATGTGACATATCTTGATTCATCTTTTTTCCTCAGTCCCCTCCCCTCTCTCAACCCCTCTTCCCCTCCTTATTTACAAAGTTTCCATTTGTCCCTCTTTTCTCTCTTTCCCTTCCCTTCCTTCCTTCCCCCTCTCCTGTCTAGTTCTCCATTCCTATTTGAACATTTTCTTCCTATTTACCAGTATCTATAATACCTTTTGGTCCTTCTTTACCCTTGCAGTTTCTCACAGCAGAAATGGGATATTGAAACATGAATGTCTAATGTATTTCACTTAGGGGTACGGTCTCAAGGTATATGCATTGACCTAGAAATGTCTCTAATTTATCCTGATAACACTCTACATAAAATCTTGTAGTAGTGATGTATGCACATCCATGTATGATGATATCCAGGAGGGAATAGCTGGGGCAAATGGAACTGCTAATCCTAGTTCTTGGAATAATCTCCACCCTGATCTCCACAGTGGTTGCACCAGCCTACGTTCCCACCACCAGGGGAGAAGGGCTCCATTTTCCCCACATCCTTGCCAGCATTTGTTATTTGTTGATTTCTTGAGACCTGCCATTCTCTCTGGAGTGAGACAAATTCTCAAGGTTATTTTGAGTCTCTCTTTTTAAAAATCTTTTGCATAGGAAAAGAAATTGTTGACCATTTCTTCCTATATTTATTTGCCATTTCTACATCTCCATCTGGGAAGAATGTGTTAATCTGAGACTCGCATTTTTGAATTGGGACTTTAAGTTCAGAGGACTCCAATTTTTTTTCTTTTTTACTTTTTTATATATTCTACATATTAGTCTCCTGTCTAATGAAAACATGGCAAACATTTGTTTTTTTCACTCAGTGGATTGTTTCTTCATTCTATTGATGATTTCTTTTTATGTGCAAAAGCTTTTAAATACAATTGATTCACATGGTCAATTCTTTGTAATATTTCCTTTGCAGTCTGGGATTTGTTCATTAACTTTATGTGTACACCTGTTTTATCAAGAGATCTGCCTATTCTATCTTCTAGCAGAGTTAGTGTTTTGTTTTAATTTTATGTCTTTGATCCATTTTGATTCTAGCTTAGTGACTGGTGAAAGACATGGGTTTAATTATTGTCTTCAGTATGTATAACGCCAGTTTTTCCAGCACCATCTGTTAAAGGGACCATCTTGCTTCCAACAAATGTGTTTGCCTCATTTGTCAAAGGTAAGGTGGCTGAGTGTGTTTGGAGTTGCTTCTGTGTCTCCTAAAATGTTCCATTGATCCTCTGGTCATTTTTTTCCCGTCTGGGGAGGAGAGAATGCCAGTACCATGATGTTAGTCACCATAGCTTTGTTAACTGGCATTGGTTTTGCTAGGTCTTTTATGCTTCCAAATAAATTTTAGGATTATTTTCTCTCATCCTGTGAGGTATCCAATTGGCATTTTGGTTGAGACTGCATTCTCAATCAAATCTATTTAACAATTCTGAATGTACAACTTTCACTATGTTGATTCCTCCTACCCAAGAACAAGGGATATCTTTTCTCTTTTTCTTTCTTTCTTTTTTCTTTTTTGGTGCAACCAGGGATTGAACTCAGTCCTTTGTGCTTGCCAGGAAAGTGCTTACTCTACTAAGCCATCTCTTTGGCCCTTTTTTCCATTTGCTAATATCCTCTTTGATCTCCTTTTCAAAGTGTCATATTTTTTTAGGTTCACAGATCTTTTTACTTCTACAGGAATATTAGGGGTTTTTTTTGAAACTATTATGAAAGGTTCCTTGATTTCTTTCTCAGTGAGTTTGCTTGTGTACAGAAATGGTACTGATTTGCTAGTGTGGACCTTGTATGCAGCTGCACTACTAAATTTGGATATTAAGTCTAAACATCCTTTGGTGGAGTTTTGGGGGTCTTTTCTGTAGTGTTTCATATCTTCTACAATAATAATAAAGTTAAATGATAATTTAACTTTTGCCTTTCCTGTTTCTATTCCTTTTAATGCTCTCTCTTGTCTAATTGCTCAGGCTGAAGTTTCCAGAACTATATTGAAGAGAAGCTGTGTCAGATGGAAAGGGACATAGCTCTGTGGCTCAGTGCCTGTCTGCAAGCACAAGGTCTTGAGTTTGGTTCCCAGCACTGAAAACCAGAATAAATAAATAAATAAATAAATAAATAAATAAATACAGTGGTGATGGTGGACATCCTTGTATTGGCCTGATTTAGGGTGTAAACTTTCAATTTTGACCATTTATTATGATGTTGGCTGTAGAATTTTCATAGACCTCTTTTATCAGATTCAGATAAAAACTATCCGCTCCAATTTTTAGATGGGATTTTTATTATGAATGGTAGCTGGACTTTCTCAAATGCTTTTCTGCATTAATTGTCATGAACAAGTTATGTTTTATCTTTAGTTGTGTTGATATGGTGTATTACATTTATTGATTTGCATAGGTTGAACCATCCCTCCATCCCTGGGGTGAGTCCTACCTGGTCATGGTGCACAAACTTAAAGATTTGCTGCACTCTCCTTACCAGCATTATGGAAGAATGTCTCTGTCTATATTCCTTACTGAGATTGTCTTGTAATTCTCTTTTTGCTTCCAGGAATATTGGAATATTTGGGAATATTCTTTCCACTTCTATTTCATTAAAGTATTTGAGAGTAATGGCTTTAGATGCTCTCTAAATTTCTTGTATAATTCAGAAGTGAGTCCATTGGCACTTGGGCTTTTCTTTTTTCATAAGTTTTTAATGACATCTTCGATGTCATTGATCAATATTGGGTTATTTAGGATTTTTATATCTTCTTAATGGAGCGTTAGTGTTTTATATATATCCAGCAATTTGTCCATTTCTCCTGTTTTCTATCTTATTAGAACAATTTTTTTTCTCGCAGAATCAGGGATTGAACTCAGGCCCTTACACTTGCTAGGAAAGCGCTTATTCCACTGAGCCATCTCCCTGGCCCTAGAGTAAATATTTTTGAAGTAGGTGTTGATGATCTATGGATTTTCACAGGATCTTTGGTTACTGCACTCTTTTCTTTCTTAATTGCAAGGATTTGAGTCTTATCGTTCCTTTTGGGATAAGGTTGGCTAAGGATTTGTCAGTTTTATTTAATTTTCCAAACAACCTTGTCTCAGTTACTCTTCTCTTGTTGCTGGGACAAATACCCGACACCAAAAATGAAGGAAGGAAAGATTTACTTAGCTCCCAGTTACTGGACATTTCAGTCCATATTCAGCTGGCTCCAAGGCAGAGGGGCACATGGCAGAGGGCAGCAGTTCATGGCAGCAGCAAAGGCAGCAGGCCAACAATGGCAACAGAAAGCAATAGCTACAGAGAGAAAGTCTGTCTCCCTATCTCTTATATTTCATTCAGGTTCTCTGCCCAGGGCTTGGGGAAGTACTCACCCCATAATTCCAACAATACTAAAACCCACAATCCCAACCTTGGATCGCACATAATCCCAGTAGATCATGAATTAATCAACAAACTTTACAAGTCCCCGCCCCATGACTGCATGAGGCTTGGGGGTGACAGCTAGACACAATCCATAACAAACCTACTCTTCAATTCATTGATACTTTATACTGTTTTCCTAGTCTCCACTACACTATTATCTGCTTTTTTCTTTGTAATTTCCTCCTTGTAAGCTTTTGGCATGACTTGTTGTTTTTTTGGTTTTTTTGGTTTTTTTTTTTTTTTTTTCAGAACTTTGAAGTTCAACATTCGGCTGTTTATTTAAGCTCCTTCTGTTTTCTTCTTTTTTTTTCCTTCTGTTTTCTTGATGTAAGAATTCACCACTATAAGTTTCCCACCCAGGAAAGCTTTCATTGGATCTCATAGGGTCCAATATGTTATATCAACATTTTTATTTAATTTTAGGTAGTATTTAATTTTTCTTTTAGTTTTACCTGTGACCCATTGGCCATTCAGGAGGGTGTTATTTAATTTCCATATGTTTATATAGGTTTTGTCATTTCTTTTGCCATTAATTTCAAATTTCACTACACTATGATCTAATAAGATACATGGTACAGTTTCTACTCATTTGCTTTTACTTAAGCATGTTCTACTACCAAGTATGTGACTGGTTTTGAAGAACATCCCATGAGCAGCTGAGAAGAATGTATTCTGATGTTGTAGGGTGGAGGACTCTGTAGACAACATTTATTCAGACATTTTAATTCTTTCTTTGGGTTTTCTGTTTGTTTGTTTGCCTGTGATTGTTCATTTCTTTGTTCTTCTTTTATTGACATGTCTATTTGGGATTTGTTAATTTTTTTTCTAAAGAATACAAAATAGTTTCAAAATAAAAATAAAAAGTGTTATGGTTTGGGTCTAATTGTCTCCCCATAGCCTCATGAAGTCATGGGGCAGACTTCTAGAGTTTGCGATTAACTCAGGAGCCAGTGGGATCATGAGTGTGAGTGCTGCGCCTGCCCTGGGGCAGGTAATTTGCATTACAATGTAAGGAGGGAAGAGAAGCTTCTCCCTTTGCTCTCTTGCTCTTTGCTGCTGCCATGAAAGGGTGTTCTCTGCCCTGTGCCACTCTGCCTTGGAGCCAGCCGAGTATGGACTGAAGCCTCAGTAACTGTGAGTTTAATAAACCTTTCCTTCCCTAATTTTGTGCATCAGATATTTGTCCCAGGAGTGAGAGAAGAGTAACTGAGACAGACAGAAGCATTAGAAAAGATACCAAATTTCACTAAAGAGCGAGTAATAGGAAATAAATAATGGTGCTGCATAGCATGATGTTATCTTCAAATCAGTTGTTTAGGTTACCAGATATGGATGTGTAAATTTGGTTAAAAATAACAACAAAAAATTATGAGAAGTTAAAAAGAAAAAATAGAACTAAAAGGAAAAAAATAAGCATTAACTGCTCCTTTCAAAAGAACAGCAGAGATGCTTAGCATAATTATCCAAACTACAATCTGTCTGCTTGGGACAGTAAACTATTGGGATCCCCCACGACAACTGTGTTACTACTTATTCGACCTTTCATGTGATTAATATTCATTTTATATTAGCAGTCATAGAAGTACTCTTGCATGAATGTTTTTATTTGCATTGCTATAACTTCCTTCATATCTAGAATAAATTCTTAAAGAATACATTTTATGG
>NW_004525039.1:249150-258275 GCF_000260255.1 Octodon degus
CTGAGGTCAGGTGGTGGACCAAGCCTGATAGACAAAGCCCTGGAAGAGCAGTGAGGGCCTTTATACTTCTACAAAGTTGCAAGACAAAAGGTTGCCTTGCAACCAATCGCCCACAAAGTCCAGGCAGGATGTTTTTCTCAAGACTGAGGAAGCCTGACTGCTCCAGGAGTGAAGTCTTATCCTGCCCTCCTGCATGTGGTCCATTTCAGCATCAGCAGCTCCCAACAGAACTCAGTGTCTCAAGGAGAAATACACAGTCTGTTATTTGTTGTCACACTTTTCAAAATACTCAAGATGTTTTGAATAAACAAAGTGTAAAGGGTTAACAGAGTTTTGTGCCTTAATTGTAAAAAATTATAAAAACCGCTTGTGCTTCCTGTTGTCTGCTCTAAGAAATGTATTCTCCCTTTAGGCTCAAAGGTGTTCAACAATAAATAACTGTTTCTTGTCAAGGCAGCAAGCTGACACAAACTCCCTCCCCAACCATCTCTTATAACGTAGTCAGCTTAAGCTATATCTTATAAAAATATACACTTATCACTAAGCTGTAAAGGACCTTTTAATTATAAACAGTTTACAGCTGTGTCAAATAAATGCAGTTTTTGTTGTTCTGTACTAGACAACAAATTTGCTTACCAAACTAGATGTGATTTCTGTTATAAATACCCTCTTGCTACCTACATGTGGGGTCGATCAGCCTTCTCCTGTGAGAGAAGTGGCTGACAGACCTGAGCTCAGTAAATAAAAGGCTCTATTCAAATTTCTATCTGGCTGATCTGGTTCCTATGCAGAGTTGACCCATAACATTTGGGGGCTCGTCCGGGATCCCCTTCATTGGAGATCACTCATAGGAACCAGAGTCTTTGGAAACCATTTCCCCAGGGGAACTTTCTGGCCCTGGGACGGTGTCCAAAACCTCATAAATCCTATCACTCAGACTGACTAGACCGAGCCATCTGAAACATCTTGCCAGTAAGACATCTGTGTCTGTTCTGTTGGGGCTCCCCCTCTGAGAGTCCTAAGAGGTGCTGGACGCAGTGACAGCCTCCAGACTAGACTCCTTTCCATGACTACGGGTTGGAGTCTCAGGTCTGTTTCTGTTTCGTTTTTGTGTGTTTCAGCCGATTGTTATTTGTCTGTCTGATAACCATGGGTCAGTCTGCTTCTGCTTCTGTGTCACCTTTGCAATGTATTCTTGATCATTTCCAGGAATTCTGATGGCGAGCTGCTGACTATGGAGACATTGTCTCCCCGGGGACTCTCCGCACTTTGTGCGAACTGGAGTAGTCCTGCCTATCAGAGTCCATTTGGCCTCTGGAGGGCTCTTTTAATATCTTTCTTGCTTATCAGGTCCATAGGGTCATATTTAAAAAGGCTGGACATCCTGATCAAGTCCCATATATTCAAGCATGGATAGATTTATTACACGACCCTCCAAAGTGGATGACAACCTGTCGCCAGGCCTGGGCATCACGCCAACGCACCTCTGGTATGGTGGCACTGGCCACTGCTCCAGAAAAGGATCCTCAGGGTCCTAAAAGGCCACCTGTGCTGCCCCTGACATCTGAATCCCCAACTCCCCCTCCTTACCCTAAACTGTCCCATCCCTCCCTTAACCTTTCAGCTAGCCCCTACTCCTCCACTCCTCTGAGTCCTCTGCATATCCATAGCAGAGTGCCCTTTTCTCAGCCCTGCCATCTGACCGTGATCCTTTTCCCACCTCAGCACCAGCCTCAGTACTTCCTCTCCATAAACAATTGGGTGGAGATGACTGCCCTTTCATGGTTTATGTCTCCTTCTCGACTAGTGATTTATATAACTGGAGAAACCAGGACCCCTCTTTCTCTCAGAACCCTCAAGAGCTTATACCTCTTCTGGAATCTGTTTTCTTCACCCATCAGCCCACTTGGGATGATTGCCAACAGCTTTTACAGACTCTCTTTATATCTGAAGAGTGGGGAGAATCTGGGGGTGTGGACGAAAATTAATTTTGGGCCCAGACCGCCAACCAGCTTCAGATCCTATACGCCTGGAGGAGTCCTTCCCTTTGACTTGTCCTAACTGGGATTCTAATTCCCATCTAGAGGTAAAGAGGCTCTCAATCAGTATCGCCACCTTCTTTTAGGGACAATCGGGGCTGCGGCTAGAAAGCCTACTAATTTGTCTAAAGTTACAGAGGTCAGTCAGGGACCTGATGAGTCTCTGGTGGCATTCTAAGAGTGCCTCCAAAAGGCTTGTCGGATATATACACCGACAGATCCTAAAGCCCCTGAGAACTGCCATGCTATAAATATTGCCTTTGCATCTCAGTTGGCCCCAGACATTAAAAAATAATTCCAGAAGATTAAAGGATTCTTTTAAAAAAAAAAGCACTGACAGAGGTGGTGGAGATAGCTCAGCGAGTTTTTAATAACAGGGAAGACCCTAGAGAGTTACATAAAAAGATGACAAAGGTTCTGATTGCCATGGGGGAAAAGGACTCCAAAGTTTAAAAAAAAAAAAAGGGTCAAAAACAAAGATTAAAAATAGACACCTCTTAAAAAAAACAAAACAGTGTGCTTATTACAAGGAAAAAGGACATTAAAAACATAAATGTAAAAAAAAAAAGACTGCTCAAGTCTTGACGCAAAAAAAAAAGTCTAAAGAGGCTGGGGCTCTAAATCTGGCCCCCAGGAGCCCATGATCACCTTAGAGCTAGGGGGCCAATCTATTGACTTTCTGATAGACACTAGAGCTACTTACTCTGTCCTGCAATAACCTCAGGGGCCCCTATCAGAAAAAAGGACACATATACAAGGAGACACTAAAAAAACTAAGTCATACCCTTGGACCTAGGCCTGTATAGAAAACCTAGAAACAAAACAGATGACTCACTCTTTCCTAGTTATGTCAAAATTCCCTTATCCCTTGATTGGTCGTGACTTACTCCATAAATTACAAGTGGAAGGCTTCTTCCAAAAAAACTCTACAGAGATTTCACTTAAAAAAAAATACTTTACCTTCTGCCATTCTATACATATGCCCTTTGACTGAGGAACATTTGTTTCTGGCAGGTGAAAAACCCGAAGAGGTCCCCTCTGACTTACTTATAAAATAGACATCTAAAATACCTGGGGTATGGGCTGAAAATAACCCCCCTAGTCTAGCTGCCCATCAGCCAATAGTAGTGATCTCTCTTTTACCTGGGGCATCTCCTGTCCATGTCCGCCAATACTCCTGAGCCTACAGACAAGGTTAGAGATAAGTGTTCATATGCAGAGACTCAAAAAAGAGGGCATCCTGGTACCCTATAAGTCTGCTTAGAACACACCCCTGTTGCCAGTTCAGAAGCCTGGAACCACAGACTACAGACCAGTCCAGGATTTACAAGAAGTAAACCATAGAGTGAAAACTATCCACTCCATGGTGTCCAACCCATATACACTTCGGAGTCTGCTGACCCCGGACCGAGTCTTCTACACAGTCCTGGACTTAAAAAGTGCTTTCTTCACGATCCAATTGGCTCTGATAAGTCAATCTATTTTTGCTTTTAAATGAGTGGACCCCCAGATGAAAAAAAATGGCCAATCAATCTGGACCAGATTACTTCAGGGCCATAAAAACTCACCAACCCTGTTTGACGAGGCACTGAGCAGAGACTTGCTAAATTTCCAGGGAGAACATCCTCAAGTAACTCTGTTACAATACGTTGATTACATACTGTTGACCTCTAACATCTATGACTTGTGTAAAGAGGCAACTAAGGACCTGTTGTGAAAATTAGATAAAATGGGCTACAAAGTCACTGCCAAAAAGGCTCAGCTTTGCTTATCTCAGGTAACATATTTGAGCTATAGACTACATAAAAGACAATAAACTCTGTCTAATAAAGAGATTAAAGCTATATTAAAAATACCTGTCCTTACCACCAAATGACAGGTAAGAAAATTTCTGGGGCTCCTTGGATATTGCAGGCATTAGATCATAAGATTTGCTAAAATTGCCCAGCTTCTATATGCCAGTACTGGTGGGGACAAAAAAAAACCAAACAAACTAAAAAACCAAAAAAAAAACAAAGCCAAAAAAACTCTGTTAGAGTAAATCTAAACAAAAGGCTTTTGAGGCTCTAAAGAAAGTCCTTGCTTCGGCTCCTGCCCTGGCTTTGCCTGATCTGACAAAACCATTCCAGCTCCATGTACATGAAAGCAAGGGCATTGCTAAAGGGATCCTAACCCAATACTTGGGGCCCTAAAAAAGACCTACAGCATACCTGCCTAAGAGACTAAACCTCACTGCGGCAGGTTGGCCAAATTGCCTGTGAGCCATAGCCACCACTTCCATTTTGACAAAGAAAGCTACTAAGCTCACGTTTAGCCAAGAGCTCCAAATTGTGGCTCCTCATGTGGTTGAGAGCCTTCTTAAAAGCCCTCCTAAAAGATGGCTCTCAAATGCATGGATTATACAATATCAAGCTTTGCTCTTAGACCCAGCCCATATTAAGTTCTTGTCCACTACAGCCTTAAACCCAGCCACATTGTTACCAGATGATGATCCTGAGGCCCCACTCCATGACTGTCTTGAGGTGCTTAATACAAAAACAAACCTGAGAGAGGACCTCACCTATGGATGATCCTGATGCTACCTTGTACACCAATAAAAGCAGTCTTGTCCTAAATGGGGTACATTATGCTGGGGCAGCAGTGTTCACAGAAGACCAAGTGATCTGGGCCCAAGCCTTGGGACAGGGGACATCTGCTCAACAGGCAGAGCTCATTGCCTTAACCCAGGCCCTCCACCGTGGACAAAATAAGCAGATAAACATCTACACTGACAGCAGGTATGCTTTTGCTACTCTACATGTACATGGAGCTGTCTATCAAAAACGAGGTCTATTAACCACTGGTACACATAAGATCAAAATTGCCCAAGAGATCTTAGACTTGCTTGCAGCTGTGTGGCTCCCCCAAAAAGTGACAGTTATCCATTGCCAGGGACAGCAAAAGGTACACTTTCCAATGGCCTGGGAAAATGCTCTGGCAGATGCCACAGCCAAAAAAGTGGCACAAAAACCAGTGGGGCCACTCAAGGCACTCTTGCCTGTCCTGCCACGCAGAGTGCTGGGTCAGCCCACTTACTCTGATACAGATCTTTTGTTGCCTAAAAGCTTAAAAACCACGCCAACACAGGATGGCTGGCAAATGCTGCCAGACAACAGGATTCTCCTTCCTGAGGCACTAGGCCAAGAACTCATTCAACAGATACATCAAGAGACTCACTTAGAAAAAAATAAATTAGCTAAATTGTTACAAAACTTCTACTTCATACCCAAGCTAAATCAAATGACTAAGAAAACCAGCCGAAGGTGTCTCCACTGTGCCCAGGTAAACCCCAACAAGATCACTTCTAAACCTAAACAGCATGCTAGAGGTGTATCTCCTGGAAAACACTGAAAAATTGATTTCACTGAAATGAGTCCAAGAAAAAGAAAATATTGCTACCTCCTTATTTTAGTGGATACCTTTACTAGATAGACAGAGGCCTATGCCACCCGATCAGAGTCAGCTCTGATAGTGACAAAAAAGTTATTGACAGAGATTATTCCCAGATTTGGCCTGCCCATAACTATGGGGTCCGGCAATGGTCTGGCTTTTATAGCCCAGGTTACCAAAAGTCCGTCACACACCCTAAAATTAAAATAAAAGCTACATTGTACATATAAGCCTCAGAGTTCAGGTCAGATAAAAAAAAATAAACCATACTCTAAAAGAAACCATTTCAAAACTATGGTTGGAGACCGGCAAAAAATAGGTGAGTCTCCTTCCTTTAGCTTTATTACTAGCTCTCTGTACTCCCTATGTACACGGGATCACTCCCTTTAAATCTATATGTGGTCAGGCACCTCCCTTAATCCCCAAACTGGGGAAGGAAATCCTGACATCCATTTCTAATCAGAAACTTGTTAAGTCCTTTCAGGCTCTGCAGTCTACTCTACAGGCTACACACTCCCTCTTCCACCTTCAACATTCAAGACCAGAACAACTTGACAGTCCACTGGCTGCAGAACCTGGCTCTCTGGTATGGATAAAAAAGTGGAATCCATCCACATTGAGACCTTGCTGGGTAGGAGAGACACTAGATTCATCACACCCACATTAAGCCAGCTGCAGTGGATGACAACTCAACAAGATGGTCAATCAAAAAGCCGTCCGATCCGCTCAAGGTCAAGTTAGTACACCAGGATACAGGCCTGGCCTAATTTTCTTTTCAGTTCTTATTATACATTATATAATCTCTAAATTTCATGCGCTGTCAGCCATACCTGCTGTGTCTATAATTAATTCCCATGATAACATGTGGGTAAAGATGACAAACACTCTTAATTTGTCAACTTTCTGCTTAAAACAAACCTTAAATCTTCAATATGTTCTGGGTTCATGCCTAAGACCAGCGCACAAACCTGCAAAAAATATTAAAAATTTAACCTTTTTAAAAACACATTTCTAAACCTATCCCATATTATGACTTGGCTAATTGGGGACCTGTCTCATGTGATGTACCACCTGGTGCCCTACATTTTGTTACCCCAATGACTATAGTTACCTTCAATAAAACTTGTGTACAATTTATAAACTATACTAAAATATGTTGTCACCCACTGTCAGGGTTTCTAAATTGTTCTAGTCTTATAAAGTATCCATATATAACTAGTAATATCTTATTACTCACTGGATGGTTTTTCACGTGCAATGGACATACTTTTAACTATATCTCAGCTTATCTAGATGGAGTCTCCTGTTGTTTAAGCAGGCTGACTGTAATTCTTCCTTCTCAAGATGATTTGATGCTACACCATTCAAAAACATCAGCACCCTGCAAGAGGAGAGAAGTTTCTAACATTCCTCTTCCTCCTGACTGTAATGATAAAGTCACTTTCCTGTCTGATGCAGAAGCCTATGCTATGATAATCAGTGTTGTTAAAAACCTATACTTTGGTAAAATAACAAAAAACATATAAAACAATTTGATTATAATGTGGCCAAGGCTCTTAATGCCACTTCAATGGCCATCGCCCTACTCAATGCAGAACAAAAAAAACATAGACAAGCTATATTAGACAATCAGGCAGCCATAGATTATTTACTATTGTTTCACCATCAAGGATATAAATAAATAAAAAAATGTGCTGTTTTAACCTATCAGATAACAGCCATCAGATACAAAATAAAATAGACATACTAAAAGAGTTAGCTCAAATATCTATCAAGATAATAATGGGGGGGTTATTTTCAATATCCCCTTAGATAAATAATCTGATAACTGCTCTGATTGGGCCCGTGATCATATTTCTTCTGGTCCTGCTCATTAGACCTTGTATAATAAACTGTTTGGCTATGTACATAGGCAAAAAATCCAGATGATTAAGTCAATAATGTTAAAATCTAACAATGAGCCTCTCACACCCCTAGACAACTCAAGTTATGAAGTTTAGATAAATCAAAGATTTAATTCCCAGATAAAAACCAGTAAAAAATATAAAGGGTTAACAGAGTTTTGTGCCTTAATTGTAAAAAATTATAAAAACCCTTTGTGCTTCCTGTTATCTGCTCTAAAAAATACATTCTCCCTTTTGGCTCAAGGCTGTTCAACAATAAATAACCATTTCTTGTCAAGGCAACAAGCTAACACAATCTCCCTCCCCAGCCATCTCCTATAACATAGTCAGCTTAAGATACATCTTATAAAAATATACACTTATTACTAATCTGTAAAAGACCTTTTAGTTATAAACAGTTTACAGCTGTGTCAAATAAATGTAGCTTCTCTTGTTTTGTACTAGATAACAAATTTGCTTACCAAACTAGATGTGATTTCTGTTATAAATACCCCCTTACTACCTACATACCCCCTTACTACCTACATTTGAGGCCGATCAGCCTTCTCCTGCGAGAGAAGTGGCTGATGTACCTGAGCTCAATAAATAAAAGGCTCTATTCAAATTTCTATCTGGCTGATCTGGTTCCTATGCAGAGTTGACCCATAACAAAAGTAGTATCAGCCAATGAATAAATGGATTGCTGTGTAGTGTAGCTGCACAATGAAATATTATTCTACCTTAAAAGTGATGGTGATCCTATGGATGCTACATGGGTGAACACTGAGGAATTGTGATGAGCAAAATAAGCCAGTCATGGAAAGATAAATGCTTCAGGCTGCTACTTACATCAAGTCTCTAAAGTCAAACTGAAGCTCAGCAGACTAGGCTCCAACCTGCAGGGAGGGAGAAGTGGGAAGACCCTGGTAACAGAGTGCACCTTTAGTTAAACAATGAATAAGTGCTAGAGATTGACTGTATGACATCATACCTACAGTTAACAATATGAAATATAAACTTAGGGTTCTGTTAAAAAAATAGATTGCATGTTAAGTGTTCTTACCACAACTTTTAAAATCTTATCTCTAATGTTTGAAAACTTGAGTCAAAAAGGGTAAAAAGTAGTGGACAAATACTTTCCAAAAAAAAAAAACCAAACCCTCCAAAAAAGGGAAAAAGTAAACAAAGTGAAGAGGGACATGAAGCACACCAAGAAAAAAAATCAGTGATTCCTGTAGGCAGGGACACCTAAGTTAGCTTTTTGATGAAACAGGAGAGGAACAGGTCCAGGCTGAATAACATCTTCAAGTGCAGATCCTCTGTGCAACTTTTAGTTCAGAACTGGGGACAGCTTCCTTAACACAGGGCCTCACCACATGGCCTAGCCTGGCCTCGAACTCCTGGGCTCAGGCATTCCTCTGTTCAGGTTTCCAACTAGGTGTAGCATGGGAGAGTTGTATAAAGCTCTTTCTAGAGGCATATTGTGATAGCTCTAGAGATACATTTAAAATAAATCAAGAGTATCATTAAAGAATTTCTCTCAAGGTAGAGCCACAAATTAAATGTTTTGATTCTAACACAACTTTCTTTGATCTTACAAAGGTGATTGATTTTATTTTACTAACTTGAAAACATTAGTTCGGAATCATCAGTTACATAAGATGAAAATGTGAAGCAAATTCTAATGGGATGACATCATTTAGTGGATTTCAGAATAAAACTGAACAGAAATCAGTCCTGATTTCCAAGTTTATCGAACACCCTGAGTACATAT
>NW_004525039.1:258375-260209 GCF_000260255.1 Octodon degus
ACTTACAATATTCTTATGATTTGTGTCTAGGTATCCCCACACAGCCTCACCTGGTCATAGGTGGGCTTTCGCAGACATGGCTGAGTCTAGTGTACAATTCTGGCACGAAGAGTACATGATTACCACATCAGTGCACGATTGGTTTGGCACCACCCTACTCCTGGTAGATTAGATGGAATATAAAAGCAGCAGAAATACACTGTGAATATAGATTTTCTCTTGGGACTTTTGTTGTCTTCCACCGCCATGAACTGCTGCCCTCTGCCTTATGCCACCCTGTCTTGCTGCCAGCAGAATGTGGACTGAAACCTCCACAGATTTAGCTAACTAAGGCTCTTGTCCTTTAACTTTGCATGTTGGATATTTTGGCTGAGCAACAAGAGAAAATAAACTAAGACATATATATTATGTATTATTTCTATCAGGCCAGAAGTATTCTTCCTGAACTTGGTGGAAGCATCAGGAGAAATCTGTCTTGTCAGTAGTCAAGGCAAGAGGACATGCATGTTTTGAGATGTAGCTCAGCTATTTGGCCAATGTATAGGCAGCTAGCAGGACACTGCACCTAAGGTGGAGGCTGGGTGGTCAGTTGTGGAGAGAAAACAGCAGGAGTTAAGGATTAATTCAAACTACATATATCACTACACTAAGGAATGTAAAATTAAAGAGGTGACCGCAGTAACTGGACCTGTTCTCTCTTTGACTTTATTCTTCCTATTTACCTACAAAGATGCCTGAACGTCCAAGGGTTGAATGGATGACTCTATGCTCTATTTCTGCATAGGTTGTATTAGACCATGGATGATCAATAACCAGATTCTATTGGCTGAGCCAAGCATGTCTTGATGTGTTTACCCAGAAACCTGTTCATCTAGATATAAAAGGAGGCTTCTGGAGACCCTTTCAAAACTTCTCCTTACTATCAACTTTCTTTCCCTTTTGTACTTCCCATAACCTCTCTGCTTAACTGCCTCCATGTCTGTGGTTTCATTGTCTGACCTCATGAGACACCAACCTGGTCTGTACAGTGATGGTAGGATCCTCAGTGTTTCCAACTCTTCTCACCATTTCCCCAAAGACTCTCAACCCCACGTGGTCAATGACAGCTGACCCGTACAGGTTTCCAGCCATGAGAACAACCTCCTTTGGTGTCTGGAGCTCCTCTAGACAACTTCTCAGAATCTCTCTCCAGAGATCTGCACTCATTCTGTGCTGCATGTCCTGCACTGAGGGAGGGGCTCCCACATTCCATGCCACACCCCAGGGCAGAGGAGTCACACTGCAGGCCAGGAGCTTTGAGTCTTGCGCAGCCTGTGCTCAAGGACATCAGCAGAGGCCTTCTCTGGGCTTTGAGCTCTGCAACAATTTGAGGTTTTTATTTTTACAATTCTCACTCTCTGACTTTAGTCTTTTCTTCCACTCCCTCATTGTATCCTTATCTAACCTGTGGGATGCGACAGCTACAGGAGGAAACAGTGGAAGATCTATAAAAGCATTCCAGACACAAAGTTTTTAAAAGTAATTTTTTTATGTGTTCTTTCTCTTCTTTGCATTTTTATTTTGCTAGTTCATTCTGAACTTAGTATATGAAACATCTTGAAAAACTAAATAGAAAAGAGCAAAGTTATTTTTTAAAAAAAACTATGTAGGAATATCTGCTAACATTTACCTTCATGTGTAAAAAAATTAAAAACTAATCCCCTTAAGTAAATTTCTGATATAAAACTAGTGTAGACACTAGGATGTATACATTAAATATGTATGCTTTTTAGTATATCAATCATATATCAATTTTTAAACAAGAAAAAGAGTCACCAGGGATTTAGCTCAGTGG
>NW_004525039.1:261382-264319 GCF_000260255.1 Octodon degus
CTCCCCTCCACCCACTTCACACACACAGAAAATTCTCCTTATTGTCGCTGAGAAGACGCTGCTATATTGTGGACACACATAGTGAGCAAAGAAATATCAAAATACAGACATTTGTTGTGTAAACTGTTAAATGTAAAAGTCTGATACTTTAATGAAATTATGCATTTAAGAAGCCTTTTCATTGCACGCCATGTGTGGAATATGTACGTGGATGTATTTTATATCCAGTGCAACTCTTTTCTGAGTAAGATCACTTACCTCAAAAAGTCATGTTGCTACACTAAAAATCATTCACATCTCTGTCATCTCTATTGTGGAAATGCAGGCATGGTTCAAGGAGCATTTCATGCTCTCCAGTTCTCCTATGTGTCAGTGTAGATCCTCCATCCAAATTCCTCATCTCCGATTTTTAAACCAACTTCTTATCATTGAAAGGAATCCTTTCAAAACATAACAACTTCATGTCTTGCTTTAAACACATGGTTCCACCCACAGCCTGGGATGCATTGAAATTTTTATCAAGGCCAGAAAGTAGAAGAGCTTGGAACACCTCTTTCCATTTGGTGCCAATGAGGTGCCTGTGTTGAAACAGAGCTTTCTCTCAATAAAACCTATTATTACTGCCTATTTTCTGAAAGCCTCTATTCCCTTCTCTTGAATTCAGCCCTGGTACCCAATGACTGATTGATGCTGAAATATAAGTGTTTTCTCACTCTTTCTTTCTGTGTTTCTATTCTACTCTAATCAGCAAGCCATATTAATTAGAAACACAGATATGACTGGAGTTTAACTGAGTCAGTGACACTACTTGAGGAGAGTCACTTTCCCTGCTCCACATCCTGCTTTTCCCGGGTGCAGACACAATAGCCTGAAGCCAGCAATGCAGGCCCCTTTTCTACTCCAGTACATGTCTTCAGCCCCAACCAAGGGTGCTCTGCTCACACCTTCTCCACTTCCACCGACAGATGCGTGGGAAAGAGCATCAGGGGAAGACACTGGAAATTTATTCTCCAGGAATAGGATGTATTCACAAAACTGTCCTGATAAATGTGAAAGCCAAAGAAAGAATGACAGTAGTACTAGCTATAACCACCACAAGCTTTAAACCTGTGGTGTCTGATATTCAGACAGATAGTGATGTTAAGCTTATCTGCCTCTGTTACAGTGTAACAATATCATAAAGCTTCTCCTCTAGATGTTTAACAACTAAAGTTTGCAGACCAAAAATAAGAGAGATAGATGGCTAAAAGGGCAGCCAATATTTTGGCTTCAGCTGATCAAGGTCACGGAGTTCTCAGGACATAAGAGAACCTGTGCTGTGACTTCCTGTAACTAATTGGTGCCCAAATTTTCAGACCAAAGAGATTACGGGGACGCAGAAGAAAGGGATCGATGAAGAATAGTGCTCCTGAGGGGAGTCACATGGAGAGAAAATATTCTCTCAGGCTTTCACAGATAGCAAATTGGTCAAGCAGTGACACATCCAGATAGTTGACACTGACAAAAGATCTACAAGGTGCTATACGTGGTTCCAGGATAAATCCTGAGGGGATTTGACTGACCTTGTAAAATAGCAAAATTATATTTGTAGTTATGCAGGTCAAAGCTATATTAATATGCTGCACTGTAAAAGGCTCAAATTAACAACTTCTGACAATTGCCAGTTGTGCTGATAACTCACTACTATTATGGACTATTGGAATATTTTGGGTTATTTTGCTGAATTCAAGTTCCTAGAATATTTGGACTGGCAACAAGTATGAAAATATCCCTTAAGGTCTTCTCCAAATACAGCATCTCTAACTTCAATGGAACACCCATCTCTGACAAAACAAAACAAAAACAGGGGATACTTTGGGAGCTAGGAAGCTAGGAAATTGATCAAATACATGTAGGTGGAACTACACCTCAGTGCCTAAAGCAAAAAAGCTACCTCAGTCCTGAGATAAACATCCTTTCTGGTTAAGGTCAGCTATTAGTCACTAGGCAACACTGTGCCATATGTTATTAACTTTGAAAAAGTATAAATAAAGGATTGTTTTGTTGTGTAAAAAAGAAAGAAAAAATATATATATATATGTATACACAAGGTAATTAGGATAGATATACAGCTGCTTTCTCATAGCTCATTGAGAAGGAAGGTTTGTACTAATTCTGTTTAGACAAGATATCATGTTTGAGGCCAAGTAGGAATTTCAGCTGCATTCTGGGAACCCCCAGATAAAATCCTAGCCCAAGCCAGGAGAGTGTGTGGGAGAGCTTCCGGCTACCCTGCACTGGCCAGACCTACCAGTCCCAGCACAGGTGCAGCGTGGGTGAGACTCTCTTTCACCTCTTTGGGACACCCACGACCACTCCACAGCACATCTCCCACCCTACCCACTGAGGAGGGATTTCTCTCACATACTGGGAACCCCCAGATCCAGTCCTATCCCAGGCCCAGTGAGTGTGTGGGAGAGCTGCCTCTCCTCCCTACTCTACCTTGTCCCCTCCAGACTCAGCTCAGGCCTGGCATACAGGCGTGGGGTGAAACCTTGCAGCTACAATCCCTGAAGAGAGTGTAGGGGACAGAATCACCCAGCTAGTCCAGGAGCAGAACATCTTGCCAGAAAGGCACAACAGGTTCACCCCCAAGGACAGCAACAGGAAGGAACTGATCACAGAAGTCAGACCCAAGCCAGGCACAACTGGATAAATCCAGACTTTGTAGATCTGCAAATGGACTTCAGTATGTGCTGAGGTTATAACTGCAACAAAGATCTACAACAAAGGTCAGAAGACAGTGCTACACAAAATGACAATGAGAAGGAGCAAAATGCAATCTCAGAACCCAAGCCCACACATAACAAGTGCAGAGGACACTAACACAGAACAAATTGGGAATCACACAGCTGAAATCAATGAATCAATGGCTTATGAAATAAAGAAACAGCTGCA
>NW_004525039.1:265962-268247 GCF_000260255.1 Octodon degus
AGAATGCAGCAAATCATCAAGAAGATTACATACCATGGTCAGGTAGGATTCAATCCAGTCATGCAAGGATGGTTCGATATTCGCAAATCTATAAATGTGATACAATACATCAATATACCGAAATCTAAAAACCACATGATCATCATCTCAATTGATGCAGAAAAGGCTTTTGTCAAAGTTCAACACTCATTCATGTTCAAAGTCCTACACAAAATTGGAATAGATGGCCTCTACTTCAATCTGATAAAAGCCATGCAGGACAACGCAATACTAACATAATTCTAAATGGGGAAAAATTGAAATCTCTTACTTTCAGATCTGGTAAATGACAAGGATGTCCTTTATCATCACTCCCATTTAATATACACCTGGAATCATTAAATAGAACCATTAGACAAGAGAGAGAAACAAAAGGAATAAGATTAGGTAGAGAAGAAGATAAACTATGATTATTTGCTGATCATATGACACTTTACTTGGAAGACTCAAAAGACGACACCAAGAAGCTGCTACAATTGATACACAAATTCAGTAGCACAGCAGGATACAAAGTCAATACCCAAAAGTCAATATCATTCCTCTACACAGATAACAAACCCACTGAGAGGGAAATTATAGAAACAATACCTTTTACAATATCACCATGGAAAACAAAATACTTCGAGATTAATCTAGCCAAAGAAGACAAAGATCTTTTCAAGAAAAATCACATTATTCTGAAAAAAAGAGATCATAGAACATTTCAGAAAATGGAAAGATATTCCCTGCTTGTGGATAGGAAGAACCAACATTCTGAAGATGGCCATACTCCCAAAGTTGCTGCACAGATTTAATGCAATCCCTATCAAACTACCACCAACATACCTCACAGAGCTAGAGAAATCATTCCCAAAATGTATTTGGAAGAAGAAAAGACCTAGAACACCAAAGGCAATCCTGGGCAACAAAGACAAGGAAGGAGGCATTACAATTCCTGACTTGAAATTATACTACAAGGCTACGTAAAAAATCAGCATGGTATGGGCAATGAAATCGACCTGAAGATCAATGGAATAGACTAGAGGATGCAGAAGTTTCCATGAACACACTCAGCCACCTTATCTTTGACAAAGGGTCCAAGCATACTGACTGGAAGAAAGATAGCCTCTTTAACAAATGGTGCTGGAAAAACTGGCACTCTACAAGCCGAAAATTAAAACTTGACCCAGGTCTATCACCATGCACTAAATTAAGTCAAAATGGATTAAAGATCTAAACATTAAAACAGAAACAGAAACTTTCTCCTTTAAGAGAAAGTAGGAGGAACTCTTGAAGACATAGGGGTAGGCAAAGAGTTCATGAACAAAAATTAAATCCCATAGGTAATACTTGAAACAATGAACACCTGGGACATCCACTTGTTGAGAAGTCTTTGCACATCAAAAGAAATTACCAAAAAAATTAAAAGACAGCACACAAATTTTGAAAAAATCTTAACTAATAAGCACTCAGACACAGGACTGCTCTCTAGAATTTATAAAGAACTAAAAAACATTAGTGCGCCATAATTTAAAGACCCAATCAAGAAATAGACATCTGAGACTAACACACACTTCTCAGAGTATGACATTAAAGAAGCGAAGAAATATATGAAAAAAGGCTCCACATCACTTGCCATCTGTGAAATGCATATTAAAACAACACTGAGATGCCATCTCACCCCAGAAAGAGTGGCTCTCATAAACAAATCAACCAGCTACAAAAATTGGAGAGGCTGTGGGGAAAAAGGAACCCTTCTCTACTTCTGGAGGGAACAAACACTGATGCAATCATTATGGAAATCAGTATAGAGACTCCTTAAAAACCTAGGACCAGAAATCCCATTCAAGCCAGCTATTCCCCTTCTGGGAACTCTCCCAAAAGAACGGAAAACGTCATATCAGAATGATACAGGTGCATGTATGTATATAGCAGCACAATTTGTGATCGACAAATTTTGGAAACAACCAAGATGCCTGTTAACTGAGGGATGGATGAAAAAGAAGTAGTTTTTTTTTTAAATTTTATTGATAAACAGCAATGAGACAGTTTCAAATCAAATTGGAAGTACAGTTTCAACAAGATGTAGTATTTTTATACAATGGACTATTAACTCAGCTATAAAGAATGATAAACTCGAAGCCTTCATACTGAAGTGGCTGCCACTTGAAGATATACTCATAAGTGAAATAAACCAGAGCCACATGTGTAAATATCACATAGTCTCCCTAGTGTGAGAACTCAAAAGAAGAAATAAAAATAGAAAG
>NW_004525039.1:268965-272278 GCF_000260255.1 Octodon degus
CCAAATTTTCTGATCAAGGAGATCATGGGACCACAAAGAGAAGTGATCGATGATGTAGAGTGTGCCTAAGGAGAGTCAAATGGAGAGAAAACAGAGAGCAAATTGGTCAAGCAATGGCTGTGAGTCTTCCACATGGCTGACACTGACAAAGGATGTACAAAGTATGGTACAGGGTTTCAGGATAAATCCTGAGAGGACTTGACTGACACTATCAGAAACAAAAGTTACATTTCTTGTTATATAGGTCTAGCTTTATCTTTGTCTTAATCATCCAGCACAAAAGTAAAAAAATGAATTATAAAAAGAAATGCCATATTAATATGCTGAGCTGTAAAAGGCTCAAGTCAGCAATTTCTGTCATTGCCAGTCCTACGGATAATCCACTAATATTATGGACTACTGGACTATATTGGAATGTTTTGCTGAATTCAGGCACCTACAATATTTAAATGACAATGGAATACCTTCCTCAGACCAAGCTAAACAAAAAAAGGGGATACAAATGAACGTCCATTTTGTATCTGTATATTCAAAATAGTTAGGATAGATATATAGCTACATTCTCTTAATTAGAAAGATTAAGAGAGTTAATAGAAAGATTTGTTCCAGTACTGTTTGTGGACAAGATATCTTGTCTGCATCTTGCACAATGAATGACCACTAAGACAACAATATTCAAGGTATTAATTATTGAAACTGTCCTACTGGTTTTGAAAATGTCTCACTGCTATTTGTTTCTCAATAAAATTATTAAAAAAAAATAAATGAGACCCTCAAGCTTACATATTGCATGATTTCTGAGAAACACATAGTGTAAATAATTTAAGGGACAAAATAAAAGATAGATAATAGGAGACAAGGAGAAAGATCATTCAAAGATGGGAAGTGGACCAAAAACAGGAGGGAGGGGATGGAAGAAGGGAGAAGTATGAATAATTAAGATGTGTTACGTACATATACCAACTCCCCACAGAGAAAGCGATCACTGTGTATTGCACACAGGTACTAATAACAATTAGAATATTCTGACAATAGTACTTCTGCTTGAGTGAGGCTACCTGGAGTCTACGCAGACAATCAGGTTGAAGCACACGTTCAACCATGTCTGCTATAAATACTTGCTCACTAGTAAAATTATACACGGCATAGAAACAGTGCCCTTGCTCCACCTCCCGCACCTAAAGGCAGCCTCAGCGTGAGGTGTGGGCACTGCTGCAGGTGTCTGGGGGGCATGCTAAGGGCACCACGTAGACGGCCCTGGCGAAGTGTTTGCACTGAGAGGCTGCAGAGTGCAGGCAGCCATGCTTGGTGGTGGATCTGGAGTTGCTGTGCACCTTCCAGTCAGTGTCTTGAACTCAGGAGAATTCACATGGTCACAGGAGCAGGACCTCTCCTGGCCTATCTGTTCCACTGTAAGTTCTTAGAAGGAGTATAGTGTAAATACACTGAAGCATGCAGCTCTCTCCTTGTAGACTGTGCTTTGCTCCGCTGGAGTTTGCCGCTCACCCCATTCGACAGCCACGTCGACCAAGACGTGGACTCTTTAGACTCAGCGCTGTCCCATGTGCTTTCTTTTTCACTCCACACAGGAATCGCAGCTGGATCAGAATCTGACCCATTTTCTTCTCTCTTCCCACCCCAAATTGCTGTGCTTTCCCCCAAATTCTATGAAATTCCTCACTGCCTTCCTGTGTCAGCCTGGCTAAAACTCTGCATAACTTACAATCAACCAAAAGCCACTAAATTCCCAAGAAAGTGTTCAGGTGCTTCTCTATTTTCATTCTGTGGACATTGCCCTGAAGTCTGACCTGTCTATCCAGGGTCCTCTCCTCTTTGTAACAGTCCCAGAACTCTTCAGGAGTGAGCCCATCAGCTCAGAGGCCAGATCCAGCTAACACATTCACACCTGCAGTTGGGGACGATGCCAGCACTGCCACCTTGGAGACAGGACCATAGTAGCTGAGAACTTCCGAGTAAGGCTGCTGCTCAGTGTCCTACTGACATTTGTAATGGGGTGTATAATACCAGCCCCTGGATGCCCACCTGAGTGCATCAGCTTACTAATTAAAATGTGTATTTGAGAGCCTCACTGTAATTCTAAATCTGTGTGACATTAAATAGAAGAAGTAATTCTTAGTTTGCTCACCTAATAATAGGTATGGTGAGCACAAACCTTTGGTTTTCTTTTTTAAGAAGGTGGTACTGCTGTGTTACAGAATGTCTCAGACCCCCTCGTTAGCCCAGAGGGGTCTCCGACTTCCAATCCTTTCTTCAGCCACCAGATCTCTCAGAGTACAGGCATGTGCCACCAAGCTCAGCTGAATTTTGAAAGGCTTAGAACAGACAGTTCACATAAATGGCCCGTGCTGTGACTAGTGTGGACGTCAAGTAAAATATAAACCTTTAAAATAGAGGTTTCCTTGGGCTGGTAAGATGGCTCAGTGGTCTAGAGCACCTACTTGGAACAAGCTTAGCAAAACACAGAGACTGCAGTTCAATCCCCCAGCACCACATGCCAGCCAGCCCCGCCCCCTGGTGGGCTGAGCTGGCCACACACACACACACACACACACACACACACACACACAAATAAATAAAATTTAAAAAAAAATGTAATGCAATTGCAACATAATTGATTTTCACCTACACCTCGAGAAATACTAGCTTATTAAAAGTGCCTGAACTATAATTAAAGTGTTTTATTTTGTGTATCTGTGACTTCTAAAAGTTTAGTCCACACCAGCAATTCTTATAATGTTGATGTATATTAATTTCTGTAAAGGTGTTTATTTTTATAGAATAAAAAACACCTAGTGCTGTCCTGAAAAAAAAGAAAAGAAATATAAAGTTCTTTTTACAAAATAATCTGTTGCTTATAAAACACATAGGATTTATACCAACATATGCATAATATAACATTACTAACTGCAAAAGAATTAGTGTCCTAAGTTTATATGAAACATAAATAACATTATTTTATGAATAGAATATCTTGATTAATCATAAGTTCTTCCTGCTTTCTCATTAGATTTTCAAATTATGCTTTTAGCAACTTCACTTTCAAGCAATACAACAGTAATATCAAATGCTCAAGAATGTAAATTTTCAACCAGAATTTTTGATTTTCAGAAATGATGTAGCATATACTAAAGATCTTAGGACTATTTTGTCTGCAATGACAATGTTGGTATAAATAAATGGTAATTTACAATGTATACTTAATGAATCTAGGATTGATGTTTCCAGTGACACCATTCTCCTAATGTGATGGCTGCGCTCCTCTTAAAGTCTACTTCATGTGAGCCTGAATTTT
>NW_004525039.1:273528-274977 GCF_000260255.1 Octodon degus
AACAGGACTTTTGCTCTGTAGCTCTCAGTTTACTCTATGTAAAGTGATGGAGTATTGTCAGTACTTAGGTCATATATGTCATCACCTAGAGAGAGTGACTGACACTCAGTGACATGAAGAACTCTTTTTATTATGCTTGTTACGGATTCCAAGGGTAAAAAATCAAAATGTGAATGTATATTATCACACACACTTACTGCATTGCCATTTAAATTGATAACACAAAATATCTAGAATCCCAACTCATCTCTTTTCACTATGTTGACATCCATGAACTTATTCCAGCCTTCTCCATCACAGAAATTTATAAGCAATTGATACGCTTTGCCAGTGCTTTGGGACCTGCCACTTTTATTAGTGACTCTTTTTCCCTGCAAAATAATTTCTGGAGGAGAAAAAGTACAAACTATAGAATATGACTGCACTGAAAAGTCTGATGTCAGCAGAAGTAAAACTAGCACAGTATGAACCAGGAAACCCAAAGCGGTGCCTGCTGCACGCGAGTCTCCCCAAGGCAGCAGCTGTCACTCAGTACCAGATGCAGTTTGGGGCCAGCCTGCAGGTGACCCGGGAGCACTGTGCCTCTCCTGCACAGAAGTAGGAGCCTGAGTCCCCCAACTCAGAGGCTGTAATTTTCAGGGTGCTTGATCTCTCTTGGTAATTCAATGTTGCCTCTAGCCTTCCACTCTGCTTTGTTCCAGGGGCCATGTAGAGCAGGTTGATGAGGCTGCCTTCTGGATTCTGCTGGAACCACTGCACACTCATCATGGTTGTAGAAAAGTTGCACCTCAGTGTAGGGCTTGTTCCCTCCTGAAGACTCAGGGCTGAAGGGCTCTGCTCCACCTGTGCCCCTCTAACCCCTGGTTGGAAAGAAAGAAGCAGAGTCACATGTGGGCCAAGGGAGTCACCAAGCAGTTTCCAGACCTGGATGATATCCCAGGAAATGCCCACGAGGATTGAGAACAATGCAGGCGCTCTGCATCCGTCCTCCCTTCCCTGCCTCCCACTTCCAGGTCTGCAAGCCCCTCAACCCAAGAGGGGCCCTCAACTCACAGCAAACCTGCACCCACATAAGCCCCAGAAGGGCTCCCAGATTCCTCTCCATGCCTCCTGACCCGGTCCCTGGGGTGTCTTTCTCCAGGGAGGCTGTAAAGTCTTGTGGCCAAATTTACTCTTACAGCAGCAGGTTCCCTAGATTCACTGAAGCCAAGTCACATCTGAACTCTAAGCAAAACCCACCCACAGTCATCACTACCGCGCCCCCTAGTGGATGGAAACATCAATACAGGCCACTTCAGACCAGTAGACTTCTCACCCTTCCCACAGCACCAACCTCAATTTTGGTGAGGAAGGCAATGCAGATGGTCAGAAATCAAAACGACTGGATTACATAGAGGTTTAAATGAAAGAACTACTGTTATGCTTTGTCTAGATGTCCCCACAAAGACT
>NW_004525039.1:275893-279373 GCF_000260255.1 Octodon degus
TTGTATTAAGATGTTTCCCCAAAGCCTCGTGTGGTCATAGTGGGAAGTTGGGTGGCTGGGTTAGGGTTTGTGCATGTGGATTAAGAGTGTGATACTGGGACTTAGAGAGTGGAAAGTGGAAGCCCCCAACCTGAGAAAGGGTGGCACCAATCAATAGTCTTCTCACCTGAATGGAATACAAAGGGACAAAAAAGAACAAAAAAATCAGGCTTGCTGCTGCTGCTGCTGCTGCTGCTGCTTGCTCCATTGGTCTCTCCTGCCTGCGCTGCCATGGACTGTTTCTACTCTGCAGTGTTCCTCTGCCATTCCAGCTTGCTTGGGAGCAAACTATCTATGGCATGAAAGCTCTACAATCTGGGAGCTGAAATGAAGCTTTCTTTAACGTTGGGTGTCATGTATTTTGTCTTAGTGCCAAGAAATCTAATGAAAATAGTACATGTTTGCAGTACAGAGTGATTACATTTATAGGCAAATATTTATCATGACTTCTATGGATTTTTTTTTTTTCAGAACCAGGGATTGAACTCAGGCCCTTTCACTTTCCAGGGAAGTGCTTAATCCACTGAGCCATCTCCCTGGACCCCAAATATGGATTTTTATCAGGTTTAATTTTTGGAAAATTGTAAGTATATGAAAGCAAGAGTAATAAATACTGCATACAGCCCTCAGGCCTACTCAGTCCACCTGCCCAGTCTGGCTCACTCTTCACCCTAATTTCTCCTTCTTTTCAATTTGGAGGTGATGTTCCAAATTGGTGCCTTATTTACAATCATATAACAAATGTATGAAACAAGAGAAAATGATGTTTGCTCTACAGCATTTTACTTAATATAAAATATTGCATCATGAGCATAACTTTTCGAAACATGCTCTATAAGTTTCCTAATAAAGCTTGTAGGTCTCAATGACAGCACACATAGGGCCCACTGTTCTCTTGCATGGCATTATAGACATAGTTTAGCTGACATAACCCTCCCTTTCTTGATCAACACTTGAAGTGCTTGTGGTTAATTCACTGTGACAATGGCTTTTGTTTTTACTACTCTGATGATTTTCATATTGGATCTGTGTTTTATAGGCTAATTTGATAAATCCTGGAATCACTGTCTCTTATATAACTGTTTCAGAGTCCACCAACCAACCATGAAATGATTCTAAAAATAGTAGCTCAGCTAGAGGAAAAGCCCACCCAAAGAGAAGAAAGGGGACACACAGGGAAAGAACTGTCAGAAAACACTACATAAAGAGAAAGGGAAGCATTTGGCATGAAACAGCATGAAGTATACACCAAGTTATATAAATTATATGTATCCCATAACTTAATACTTATGAGAAGGAATATCCTACACATACTATATGACACTATACTACAGGAATATGCTGAACATTTTCTAAAACACTAAAGGCAAAAATGGAAACTTTTCCAATGCAACTGAAAACAGACTGAAAAAAAAAAAAAGAAAAAAGAAAATATAAAGACTACCCCAAACAACATAAAAGAAAACTGAATATAAACGTATCAGCAATCAAAATAAACATTAAAATAAACGATCTCACTAGATCAAAATTAGAAAGCGTGTTACACGCTGAAGTTGGTCTAAATATGCACCATGGTCAGGTACGACGCAAAGGCTGCTGGGATGCCCTGGGCGTGGCTGACCGTTCTGATCCTCCTCAGTGAAGGAGTCAGTTGTGGAAAGATGGCTGAAAGTGCTGGGCTAGCGGGGTCCTGGTAGTGCGACTGCGCCCTCTAGGGGTCAGACGGAGGATTCTCCCTAGAAAGCTACTCTGCGTTTTCCAAGTGTCCAGAAATAGGAGAAAATTTTTCACTGTTTTTTTTGTCTCTTAATCAGTACTCTGTAAGCTTCTGTAACCAACTACATCAATCTTATTCTTAATTAAATATCTAGGCTCTTCTCCACAATAATGGGGTAATTTACCCCAGAGAAAATGAACTCAATACAGCTGTTAGGTTTTCGAGTTCATCAGTATGACTGGAAAAGCAGTGTTACTGTTTTTCACGCAGACACGTTCAGATCAGCTGAGCTTTGTGTGACTTGGCTGGAGGTAGCTGCCAGCTCGCAGGGGATGCAGTAAGAGGAGGAAAAAGTTATCTTAGCTGCTGACAAGAATAGGATCCAATGCGGTTGAGTCCCAGATGCTAGGGAGGCTGAGGCAGGAAAATCTCTTGACCTAATTAAGAGCATGAGGTCATGCTGGGAAACACAAGACCCTACCTTGCCCATGTGAGCACGCATGTGTTTGTGTGCTCGGTGAGGTGCTGAAAATAACAATCTAGAATGAGGTCTTTTTAGGACAATGAAGAGAGATTGAGTGTCTTTTTCAAGCAAAGTTATAAGGATTTAGTGGCTTTAGATCAAGAACAGTGAAAATTGCAATATTTAGATAATATAGAAACGTTCACTGTAGTTTTCTCTGACAAGACTGACCACCCGATCCTGGTACTACACCGTGAAGGGGCCGTGAAGAGACCTGGGCACGTGTGGAGGGAACAAGGCTAACAGATGGTGGCGCTGCCCCAGAGGACACAACTGTTCTTGGAAAGTGGAAGGCAGAGCAAAAGAGAATAGACCTCACATAGCAAGTGCTTCGCATGGTCAACCCACAGCCAGCGTCGTGCTGAAAAGGGAAGAGCCAACGCCATTGGCGTTCATCTGGAACCTGACAAATGGGTCACTGCGGCCACTTCTACCTAAGATGGAAAGAAAGGTTCCAGCCAGAGCAATTAAGAAACAGAAAGAAATGCGTACAGATAGGAAAGGAGGAAGTAAATCATCACAGTTTGCAGACAGTATTAACCTGCGTATATGGAAACAAAAGCCTGTGCTCTGCAGTATAGCTGACAAGTGCAGTGAAGATGCAGCACACGTGATCGCAGCACACAGTCAGGAGCTCATTACCGCTGTACAGGGCACCAGTGAGCTTTGTGTGTTGATTTTGTGTCCTGCCAGCCTGCTAAATGTGGATATTAACTCCAGGCATCCTGCGGTGGCCTGCTTTGGGTCTTCTGTATAGTAGCTCACGTCATCTTCAGGTATTTCAATCTCTTTCTTTCTTGTGCACAACATTTCAATTCTGTCTCTTCCTGCTTGCTTTGGCCAATGTTTTGAGAAGTCTTTGAACAGAAGTGATGAGAGTGGGCAGCCTGCTCTTGTTTCTGGTTTCAGGAGGAAACTTTCAGCTCTTTTCTACCAAATATGATATTGGCCATAGGTTTGGGATACTATTTTATTTGGTGAAATTCTGCCTTGTTTCTGGTGTTTGTTTTGTTTACTATTTTTATTTTCTCACCAGCTATTTCTAAGAAACAAAAGTAACAGTTCTTGTAACTGAAACTATTCCTTGGGCAGCTAACAGACTGAACATACCGGCTGGGGAAGGGCAGCTTCTACTACCACATAAAGGGAAGCAAGTGTGGAAACCGCATGAGCATCTCAGTAAGTGCAGAAACAGCTTTGA
>NW_004525039.1:280105-280978 GCF_000260255.1 Octodon degus
ATGTTAGTATAAAATTAATATAGTGAAGGCTGCCATCCCCTACACTGGCATCAAAGACAAACTGGATGTTGATGGTTCCACAAGACCCAACGATGTACCAGCCTTAACCATGGGAAAGAGGTCTGTAATTAGAGCGTGTACATTAAGATAAACCAAGTACTGACGTATGATAAATAACAACAAAATGTGACAAGTGCACCCCACTAGCAATAGAAAAGACTTCAAAAATAATAGCATAGATATATAAAGGAGCTCATCAGTTACAGAATTAAAGACAGAGGGTGTAGGTTGTAGAAAAATTAAAGAAAAGTATGAGGAATTAAACAATGTGCCTGGTATGGTGGCACACACCTGTAACTCAGAACTCAGGGGCTGAGATAGAGGTTTGCTGAGAGTAGCGTGGGGTCTGTATCCTCTGCTCACGCTCTCTAGATCAGCACCTGCTGGATTCCACGCTGCTCCCCTAAACAGGAGCTGAGGTTTCTTGGGCACACAGCCACAGAGTCTATGTTCACGTTAGAAAAGGTGCGGCTCACACCAGCCACTGCTCTCTGCACTCGTTTACCCCGGACAGCTGGACCTGAAGGGAGGCCTGAGAGAGCCAGGCAGCGCTGAGCTGCAGAGATCGGGCAGCTGCGGTGAGCGACCTGAGGCACGCTGGTGTTGGGCGGTGTAGTGAGGTGGTAACACTGATCGTGGCTCACTGCCTTTCTCTCCAGTCTCCTTCTGGGTGACTGATTAATAAAAGGTTACTCTTCTCCACAGAATCTGCTTTTCTCTCTGAAAGGGAAACATGCAATACAATTACTGCATACTTATAATTCATAGTTCATAAAACTGTTCTAATCAAATGGTTAAAGTCAATTTTTACAG
>NW_004525039.1:286625-287830 GCF_000260255.1 Octodon degus
TCTAATCCGCAAGTACCTGAGACCACTGATACGTGTAAATGTGCCCAGCTTAAGTGACTTCAACAAGAACAATTTAATCACAGCAGTCACCCTGAGTCATGCGAGTAGTGTGCTGGTTACTTATGAACTGTTCTGAGGGTCCCTCAGGCAGCTGAAATTTCAACCAATCAGTCCTTGTTTGCACAAGACACGCTCTTGCATCTATTTGTTTTATATTGCTTATTTTCACATATTTCTCATTTAGAATGTAGTATCTGCCCTTAATATTTATTTCTAGAGAAATCTAATAATTATTTATTCATTGGGTATGGTTTCTCTCTATGAAGCTCAGACTCCCAGTGACCCTCCTATCTCAGCCTCCTTAATACTGGGATTACAGGAGTGCATCCCCATATCCGGTGTCAGGGCCTGCACAGAGTACACAAGGTATTCCTGGGCAGGAAAAGAATGTGGTAATGGGGATTGAACTTTGCCCTTGAGCTTTCCAGGTGGGTGCTTAGACAGTCAAGCTATCTCCCCAGCCTGTGAAATCTATAAACAGGTTGTGGTTATATACTCTAATTTGTGTTTACTTTATTCATGAAAAACAACCAATAATTTTGTGTTACACTCTATAAAAACTCTTATTATAAGTAAATTAGATGTATTTTTACTTCTCCACAAATCAATGATGTTCTTTTACAACCTAAAATGAGCACTTCTGGGACACTGAGTCTGAATAGAAACAAAACGCCCAAAGAAAAAATCAAAGAAGGAAAATTGTTGGTGTATCAGAGAGGAAAAGTCCGAGTTAGGAAATGCAAAGACAAAAAGGGGTCTGCTTACCTGAAACTATTCATAAAACAGAGATAATAAAACTTGAAAAAAAAACAACTTAAAAAGAACTTTAATAATAGCCAGTGACAATAGTAATTCTATGGGTGGTGTTAACAACAATGACCAACATCGAACCAGCTGTCCTGTAATCAGGAAGCAATGAAAATATTATGGTAAATATTTATGCAATTTGGGACAAAACAAATGGAACTTATTTATTGAAAACAAAGGGGTTAAAAAGTCATCTGTCACTGCACTTGCCAAAGTGGGCACTTAGTCTGATGGGCTCTCTTACCAGCCTGCTTGAAAGTCTTATTCAGTGTTATTTACATGTTGTTTAAAATAGTTTTCCTTGGGGCTGGAGAGATGGCTCAGTGGTCTAAAGCACC
>NW_004525039.1:290342-290844 GCF_000260255.1 Octodon degus
GAATAGCACAGAAATATTTTGCTGAATCTTCCATCTGTAAACCAGAGATGATGAAACTCATAGAGTCAGCTTTCGGGAAATTGATGGAGTAGCGCCCAGTCCTTTTAATCTGACCAGAAGCACTCTGAATGAGGAACATCAGCTCTCCGCTGGGAAGCTGCTTGTACCAGAAAAGGTAGTCTGTGACCCGTTCTCTCTCATATTCACAGTGAAACGTGGCTACTTCCCCTTCTCTTCCAGATGTGGCTGGCTGGACTTGAGTCACTTTCAGGGCGACACCGGGTCCTATAGGAACAAACAGAAAACTATGCTGATCCTTTGATGTGCTGAATAACATAGCAAGGGTAAATATTTATACATTGCACGCAGGTCTTTGATTGTTAATGACAAACCATACCCAAGACGACGATAGGATCTATTCCTTCTGTTTACTCGGTGCTATGACCCATTTACAATTTACAATGAATAGAAATACTTCAAAATTAAATGATAAAAGTAATCA
>NW_004525039.1:292484-293194 GCF_000260255.1 Octodon degus
CTTCCTTAAAATGAAAACTAAGAAAATCTTACCTCCCTTTCTCCAAAAGATGAGAAGGTACATGACTTCCAGTTCTGAAATCTCTCCAGTTGTGTGTAGGAGGAGCACCAGTAACCGCAGCTATGGCATATTTTTACAAGGCTACTAACTCTGAGCTTCATTTTTTTCTAAGTTCTTGGGGAATCTTTGATTTGTTTAATTCCAAAATTCAATCATGTTTTTATTCTCAAGGCATGTACATAGTTTGTAGCAAGGTTGTAATTCTTATTTTAAAGTTCAAAGGAAAAAAACCTTACCCAAAAGGCAGTTCCGTCAACAAAAACATCCAAATAGATAATAGTATAAGTGTTGTGCAAAACAAAAATAACTTTATTGTTTGGGCATTCAATAAATGAAGGTGTTATTCTTGTTTATGCTGATATTGCATCTGGTGAAGGAGTTAAATTCAAAAATTCCAAATTCCAAAAATAAAAGAAACCTAAAAGGACATAATTGAGCTATTTGGTGGAAATCTGTCCTCAGATCCCTCCTGTGTTCTTTGTAAACTCCCAAGTCCACATCCCCAATGAGACCACACAGTTCTACTGAAGTGCCTGGATCTTCCCCGATCTTCCCGTCTCTGTGTCCTTGGTGATGCTGACCTCTGCCCTAGGCACTGAGTTCTGTTTGATCCTCTCATATTTCAATCCAGAGAAATCTACTCCAATCAG
>NW_004525039.1:304241-311636 GCF_000260255.1 Octodon degus
ACTGAGGATTTTGTCTCACCTGTTGCTGGTCATTTTTCTTCTGCTGTCCATTCACCCCTGCTTAGAAAGGTTTTAAAGAAGTCATGAGGCCCTGACATTGTAGTTTCCCTTTAAAGCTTCTACTTGCATGCTTTTGCCTGTTCTCCAATGTTCCCATTCTCCCAACTTAATGCCATACCCTGGAGATTCTCTTCCACAACTTACATGCCCAGTGAAGTCCTAGGACTAGAACTGATGCTCCCAGAATCCTGACCATTCCTCTCAAAGTCAGCGCTCAGTATGAACCCCAGCAGTCCTCTGTCTTCCCAGACAGCTGAAGCTCTGGTTCTAAACTCACACTCACTTTCGTTCTATCAATGAGCTCCACCCACTTGCAAGTGTTTTCACTTAAAGCTTATTCTGTCAAAGGAAACTCTTTTCAACGTTGGCCAAACGTAGTCTTTCAAAATCAGATATCCCTGTGTGTATATGGAGAAGCATCCATTTACAATTTTTCTCTACTAATCTCTTTCTACACTTTCTTTCCAATTTCTAGAATATTAAAACTCATGTTGTAACAGCCATGCCAATAGAAATCCCCTAATTCTAAAGCAATGAAAGATGAGAAATCCAATCAATCCAAAGGATTAATCCATATGAGGGTGTTTCACTTTCTTATGAATCCTACAGTATACTGCTATCACACAGGAGCATGATATTCCATTATAATCTGAAGTCACGGAATATATGTTCTCTCTGTCTTTTTGTCCTCAGGGAACCCAGTTCCACTACAGTCTTTTAGGTGTGGTCATATTTCATGACTATAAGAAATGATAGAAGATATTTAAGGCAAAGTCAATTTTCTACAGGTTTTATAAACTGCAAATCAGTTTAATTAAATACTGCAAAGAATATATCTGAGGAAAAACATGTACTGTCCTGAACAATCTACTATGGAGAAGTTTTGACCTAATAAGCGAGGAACAGAACATTTTTCTGACTTCAGAAGATATGAGAATTTGGCTCTTTGAAAATAAAGTATTTTTGTAACTTTGATCCTGAGTTTGAATAGGCAATGAATCTTTTTATTCTCATGGGTAAAAATGAAAATATGAAGAATTAATTTTTATGCATGTTTATGCCATTGGGGCATAGTGGCAAATACTGATAAATTCTAAAGCAACCTGGAAAGGAGGGACAGTCTCAGTTATTATAAAAGTTTAAAAAGTTAAAAGGCATGAGGAAGGTTGTTTTCCTCAAGAACAGAATGAATTTTCTGCATGTATATTGTAGGTCACATCGGCTCCAACCAATGAAAAGCACCATCATAATGCAACAGGAGAACGTGGTGCATATTCCTCAACCTGTCCAATCCCTACTGCAATGTCAAATAGGAAGGGAGTTTTGTACCAGGAATTGAACTCAGGACCTCATGCTTGCCAGGCAGGCACTGTGCACTGAGCTCCATCCGCCACCCAAATGGGAAGTTTCAAAATTGCTTGATGCTTTTATGTGCCTAGCACATCCTCCGTTATCTGTGGCAATTACTTTCTAAGACTTCAAGTGAGTGTCTGAAACCACAAATAGAACCAAACTGTAGGACAGACTCAGGCCCCTGTGAGAGGGTAGAAAATGCAGCCTCTGTGTGGCTATGAGCAACAGGAACTTTCAAGCAGCTTTATGATTTGAAGCTGACAGCTTTTGCTGTTGACGCCAGCCTCTGGGCAGGCAGCTTTAGCCCTGCTAGTGCAGGTCACCATTCCCACCCAGATTCCCCTATTAGCCCAAGGACTGAACTCCTAGCAACAAGCCAGCATCCAGTCCATCCAGTGTTGGCCCTCCCGGGAGGGAGGGGGAAAAATGTGACCCCTACTCCATAAAGAGGACATGAACCCCAGATTCCGTGGTGCCGCAGCTCTGAGTGCCCCACTCCTCCCAAGTGGCTTTGCCATGCTTCCTCCTGCAATACCTACAATGACATTACTTTGCTGTGTGTGGCCTTCTCTGAGTGCTCTTCATTGTTCTACAGCAGAGACAGTGACAGACCTGGCTCAGGTGAACCTGGGGACTCACATGTCCTGGACCCAGTGGATGTAACACAATTCCATATTTTCTCTATATTTACACTATAATTTTTATTTTTTTCACCTGAAGGAAGCAATTTGTGAGTTTTCTTTTCTGTGTCCACATTACCAGCACATTTGTTTTTGTACTTTCAAACATTTTTTAAGTAAAATAAGAATTGCATAAACACAAACAGTGTGGATAGCAATTCTGATGAGAGGGCTACGAAGTGACCAATGATCACACAGCACAGAGCCTGGTTCCCCTGGCAAAATGACGATGCACGTCCCAGGACACACCAAGAAGGGAAACAGGAAATCCTAAAGACTGCTGTGGACTATGTGTAATTTGAAAACCTTGTCGGTTGTTTATTTCTGGAAGTTTTCACTTGGTATTATCAGACCATGACTCGCTGCAAATGCTCAATACCTGAAGAGTGAACCTGAGGAAGAGGAGGGCCTGACGCACGTGTGTGGGCTCCTGCACGCTCCTGCCACATGGACGTTGCCTGGACCTCATGCAAGGAAGATGAGACCCAGCCCACAGCCTCAGCCCAGTACTCAGGGACAGCAAGATTACTTCTAGGAGAGCGCTTGAGTGTCCAGAGAAGATGAATGAGGCAGAGATGAATTCTGCTTCCAGACCACGTCACTACAGGGTTTAAGGAGAAAAGCTTCTTGAAGTGTGTTCCATAAGTCATGAGTGAATTTCCCTGCAAAGAGGATGTAGGAGAAAATTCCAGTTCAGTTAAATCAGCGCGGCTGCCGATTCAGTGGTACATGAGTGAGGCCATGCTGTCCTCATATCAGAAATGGTCATATGGCCCTGAGCTCTAAGTCTTATTTTTTTCCCTAGACATTATTTAGTGAATGGGGAGGTACATGCATAAATTGAACATGAATAAAAATAAGTGACACAGAGGAGGAGGTTTGTTACCCTTTAAAGCAATAATCTCTGGCTGCCTGAGCAAGTGTGAGAGACCTTGATCTACCCTGAAGCAGCGCTGCCCCTGAGTGGCTGCACAGGGAGAGTACAGCCTCCTGTGAACAACTCCTGTGATTTTGTTTCTATGAATGGACTTGGTTTTATATTTCAGTTTGTGTTGTTTGTGTCTGTGACACATGCACGTCGCATCTCAGTGCCGTTTCCTTCTCCGTGTCTTCTGGATCCAGGCTCCCTTTTCGTCTAAACGAAATCTGTCTGGCTGCATGCTATCATCCTTCTTTTATTTTCTCTGTTAAGTCTGCAGAGTTTGGTTTCTCATGCAAGAGAAACCGTGTGATGCAAATACACCTGTATCTGGTTTACGTCACCTACACTTATGGGCTTGAGGGGCATCAGTTTTCCTACAAATGACTCAAGTGGATCCTTTATGACTGAGTTGTGCTCCGTGGTGTGTATTGCCTTTATCCACTTATTAGATGACAGGCATCTGAAGGGCTTCTGTTCAGCAATCCCCGCCTCACTGAAGGAAGTAGTGGTTGAATCTTCTTCTTGGACGAATAATTACTGTAGATGAAAGGAGATTTTGCCCTGCTAAGGTGAGCTAGAGTATTTGCTGCCATCAGCTGAAGTGTTTTTTTCAGCAGCATCTGGAGGAACTGGGTAGGGTGTTAGGTGTATCAGGGAAAAGCGGGGTTCCCCATATGTGATGTATGCAGCTCGCATAAACTGTGGGCCCTTCAGAGGTGCACACTGGACCTCAGGTTGAGTTACTGCTTGACCAGCACGTCCCTTCCTCCCTTATCTGTGTCAGGTTAGGGTGAAACCCTCACACAGAAGTGCACCTGCCCGTGCATTGCCTCTACGTTAGCCAGAGCACTGGAGGGTCGGGGTTTTCAGTCAGTTTTCACACATAATGGCCATATAGTGATATCTTATGTGGTTTTTACTTGCATTTCTTTCTGATAAACGTGATATAGATCATGCATCAACAAACCTTTTCCAGAGAAGATCACACAGTAAATATTGAATTTTGAGCTTTGAAGACATTTCAGTCTCTGTTGCAAATACTCATCTCTGCCATTGAAGCATGCAAAAAGCCCCTCATAAACAAATGGCACTGCTTCAGTGGAACTTCCTCAGAACGAGTGCCTAAATTTAGCTCATAGGCCATATTGTGTTGGGCCCTGGGGAAGAGCATCTTCTCATGTTTACTTATTTTCTTTTATGAAACTCAGCTCAAGTCTTATTTTCATTTTAAATTTCATTCTTTTATTGACTTGTCAGAGAACAGATAGATAGAAACCTAGATACACAATAGATAGATAGATAGATAGATAGATAGATAGATAGATAGATAGACTTTGACCAACATGTGTATTTCAAATAATTTCCCCTACATATTGGATTGCTGTTTTCTATTATTAAATATGCTCAAGACTTCTTTGGAAAAGCTCAAAGTATTACTCACAGAAATTAAAGAAAGTTTAATAAATGGAAACATGTTATTTTCATGAACGCAAAGATTCAGTAGTTTTAAACCTCCCCAATTCCCCCATAAATTCAATGAACTATCAGTCAAATTCCAATTCTTCATATAAATTGAAGAAACAACTCCATAATAATACAGAAAATAGAAGATGCTCAAATAATCCAAACAGTTTTTTTTTTTTTTTGGCGGAACCGGGAATTGAACTCAGACCCTTGCACTTGCCAGGGAAGTGCTTATTCCACTGAGCCATCTCCCTGGCCCAATCCAAACTGTTTTTAATGAATAATTTTGGGGAATTCAACCTACAAACTTATTGTAAAATACAGTATTCCAAAGAGTTTGATACTTGCTAAAGTAAGAGACGTAAATTCTGTAAGTTTTGAATCAAAGCAGATAAAATAGTATTACACAAATTGATTTCATTGGTCTCTGGAGCATGGAGCAGCACCTGGCAGGAGGCAGGAGCCACACTCCACTGGGAGTTGGGCAGGGAGCGCCACACCTCCAGGTGCCATGGGACCCCATACCTGGTCCTCAGCTGGCAGCAGCCACGTGAAACCCTGGGGCCTCCTGGCAACCAAGCTTGAGTGACCCTGGCTTTCTGGGAGCCCCTCCCTCCACCTTTTCTCCTGCAGCCACCGTTCCTCCTTGTTCTGTCCGCCTATAGCCAAGGCTGTAGGGTCCTGGCACCCAAGAAATGTGGAGATCACAGGCTAGCGATGCTGCCCCCGAGGGCACCCTACAGCCAGTGGGCAGCAGGCTGCCCTTCCTGAACTGCTGCGTGCCACTTTTGCATCAAGTGGCCGGGCACATCTACAGGAAGGACAAAGTGGGAATACTGCCACATCCAGATGGCAGTGTTGAACCAGTTACAGCCACCTCCGATGACAGGGCCCAAGAGAGCTGGAATGTTATAATATGGTTTATGCTACTGATTGTAGGGATGGTATTCTTCTACAACTACAAAAATATTTGCCAAAATATTATGGTATCTGGTCACCACCCATGGCACCAAATGATTTATACCTAGAACTGGAAGATATTACCCATAAATTGACTAAGCCTTGCATAATAGATGTAAAGAAAGGGCAAAAGAGCTATGATCATTTTGTCTCATCTGAGAAGGTTCAGCAGCAGGTCAGCAAGTAACCATTAATGGAAGAGACTGGATTCTTGGTAATTGGCAGGAGGGTTTATCACGTCCATTCTGACAGCTACCAGACACAAAACCAACACTTTGGAAGAAGCTTAACAAAAGACACTATAAAGGTGGAATCTCCAAGCTTTTTCATAATGGCTGCTGCTTAAGAAAAGAAGCTATTGCTGCCAGTATTCAAAAGATTAAGAAAATTCTGCAGTGGTTTGAAAGCCAGAAGCGGTTTAACTTTTGTGCACGTTACTTACTCTTTGTTTACGAAGGTTCATCTCAGTCAGCCACTACAAAACCAAATGACAAAACTTTGGCAGAAAAATTCCTGTCCAAAGGACCACCGTAAGACCCAGGAGTCCTGGAGTATAATCATAACTTTCATGTGCCAAGCTCCACAGTGGATGGAAAAATAGGGTCTTCAGTAGGCAAGAACTTGTCCAAGATGTTTGCTTGTCACAGAAAAATGTACTCAAGAAGGCATCACAGACAGACTTCCTTGAAAAGTGAAAACTCAGAGCAGAATGATGGATGGAAAAGTGTGTCACAGGGGCACCTCAGTGGTGACGCGCTGTCCCAGCTGGAGAAAGTCTTCTACCGTCTTCCCACTGGATGCCAAGAAGAGACAGCAGAAGTAGAAGTTCGAACGATTGATTTTGCTCATGTATTCCCTAGGAACTCAGTAGATGAGGGATATGTTTATGGTTTAAAGAATTTAATTACTCTTCTTCAAAGCATTTTAGACAACTGAATCTTCTGCTGTCTTTTTAAGGAGTGGGCCAGTTCTACTGAAGAGCAGCAGCCATTATCTCTGCATCCGTAATGCTATGTAAATAATTTGTATTGTGAGTTGATGTTTTATTGGTCTTTTGATAGATTCTTTTTTATACTCCTACTCAGGAATACTAATTTGTTCATTAGAAAACTATGAAGAATAAAGAAACAGGAATGTTAAGCAGGGACTGTGGTGCTACATGGCTTCAACAGTTATTTGGTCCAAGCAAAACGCAAACCATCTTTCAGTCATAAGAATTTATTTCACTTTCTGTGGCCAATTTATCATGAAATCTCTAATCACCCAATATTGACAATGAGCCATATCTTACCTTTTACATTATCATCATCATTATTATTATTATTTTTTTTTTTGGCAGAACTGTGGATTGAACTCAGGCCCTTGCACTTGCCAGGGAAGCGCTAATTCCACTGAGCCAGCTCCCCAGCCCCACCTATTACATTAATAACCACCTTCAAAAATCTAGAAAGAACAGGTTGTGCCCTTAATATTGATACTACTACTACAACTGAAGAAAAAAAATTGATTCCGATATACATAGATGTTCAAATAATTTTGAAGAACTGTGCAAAACAAGGCAATGGGAAAAGTAAAGGTGTTTTCAACAAATGGGACTGATCACTGAGATGTATCCACTGGTGGTGCCTGATGGGGCTGTTTATTATTGCTGATGACTGTTCCATTAATTTGTGATTGAGACAAGTAAATAAACAAATATTTCTGAGAAAAGACTTTATTTCTTCCACTCTTTTTTATTGGAGACACTCATTCATGGATTCACTTTGAGAGCTTTGCATGCGCACATATGATCCTTTTAGTTCTTCCTCCGCTCCTGCCTCCCTCTTCAGGTCCCACGTGCTGGGAGCTCCTGCATTACACTTTGTGCTCGTATTCACGGCTCTTGTTAATGGCCCTACACTCCTTCCTATCATTCCTTTTCTCTTGCCTGCTAAAAACCTCTCTTTTACTTTCTTG
>NW_004525040.1:0-49601 GCF_000260255.1 Octodon degus
TTTTTTTTTATTTCAGACGCTATTGATTCAGATATTTCAGCTGTGTGATTCCTAATCTGTTCTACGCTAGTTTACTCTGCACTTGTTCTGTGTGGGCTTGTGGCCTGAGATTTCATTTTGCTCCTTCTTTTTTTCATTTTTTATAGCACTGTCCTCTGACCTTTGGTGTAAAGCTTTGGAGCAACACTTGCTGGGCCTGGGCTTGCCTGGTCTCAAGGGGTCTCACTCACTGAGCAGGCCTGGACTTGCTCCAGAGAGGTCCTGTGGGCTCAGTGGATCATGTATGCTCTCCAACACACTCCTGGGGTCAGGCCTGGGCTTGGTCTGGAGAAGTCCAGCAGATGCAGGGGTGCTCAAGAGCTCCACACACTCTTGCTGTGTCTGGGCTTGGGCTGGCCCAGGAGGGTTGGAGGGGTCCTGAGATCGCAGTCCTGTTTGACTTCTTAATGATAGCTATTTTTTTATATTCTCTAGGTGGAAGTTCTCTGTCTGATGGACAGTCTTCTATAATTGTCTAACACTTCATGAGTTTTCTTATTACTCTGTTGATGATTTCTTCTGATGTTCAGAAATCTTTCAAAAATATGAAATCCCAATTATTGATTCTCTTAAGTATTTTGCATGCAGTTTGATTTTGGATCAAGAACTCTTTACATACCCCTATGCCCTTGGGAATCTATTTACTTTCTCCTACACAAGATTTAGTGTTTCAGTTTTAATATTTAATTATTTGCTCCTTTTTGACTCTAGTTTTGTGCGTGGTGATATGCATGTGTCTATCTTAAGCATTCAGCTGTGGAAGCCCCGTATTTCCAGGAGAATTTATTAAACAGGTTATTTTTTGCTTCCAGTGAACATGTATGACCTCTTTGTCAAAGATGAAGTGGCTGAATTTGCTTGTAGTTCTGTCTATACCTTCCAATCTGTTCCATTAATCCTCTCAAAAAACTTCATGCACAGAAAGTCCAAGAATAGATAGCCATTCTCCAACCCATAAGAACCCAGGAAAAAAAGAAGCTTAACCATTCTGTTTTCAGAAAAAGTAAGTTTCATGCTGACTAATTGATAAAAAGTTCATTGAAGAAGAGCTAACACCATAGTTATACATGCATCAATCAAAAAGTAGACTGCCATAATAGACCAAGAAATAAAAATCATTTTCTAAAAGATATCTGGGTAGAATTTGAAGCTATAATTTAAAACTTACAGTGAAAGGCTCAGGCCCTGAGGAATTAATTGCTGGATTCCATCAGAAACTTAGAGACTTAATGCCACATTAATGTATTCGAAAGGGAAGCAAAATTCCCAAATTCATCCCTGGAAGTGAGCATTGCCCTGTTACCAAAACAAGAGAAGGACTTAATGAAAGAATCATAACGATACACCAATTACCCTAATGAACCTAGATGAAGAAATCCTCAACAAGGTACTGAAAAAAATTCAGCAAATCATCAGGATAGTTACACATCATGACCAAGTAGGGTTTATCTCAGAGATGCAGGGATTGTTAAATACATATAAATCAATAAAGGTAACACACAATGTTAAAACAACCAAAGAGAAAACCCAAATGATCATCTCAATAGGTGCAGAAAAGCACTTGACAAATTCCAAAACACATTTATGATCAAAATCTTACAAAACTTGGAATAAATGACCTTTATCTCAAGCTGATAAGATCTACCTATGACAATCAAAAAGCCAACATTAAGCTGAATGGACAAAAATATAAACCTTTAACTTGAAAATCTGGAACCATGCATGAATGTGGACATTGTCACTCTTGTTTAATATAGCTCTGGAAAAATTAGCCAGAGCAATTAGGAAATAGAAAGAAATAAAAGGAATAAAGATAGAAAAGGAAGAAAGTAATCATTATATGAAGATGACATGAAACTCTATACAGAATCCCACAAAAATTACACCAAAATACTTCTAGATTTCATAAAGAAATACAACTGTATAGCTGGATACAAAATCATCACTCAAAATTAACTAGCATTTCTGTGTAGAAACATCAAAATCACTTACATTAAAATTAGGGAAAAAACATCCTTCACAATAGCATCTCCCAAACCTGAAATATCTAGGGATCAATCTGACAAAGGAAGTAAAATGACTCTACTCTGAAAATTACCATACTCTAAAAAATGAACAATAATAATATAAGAAAATGGAAAGATATTCCTTCTTTATTTATAAAATAACCAATATAGTGAAAATGACAATACATATAAAATTTTAATACAAATTTAACACAACCTTGGTCTAATTTACAATGACATATCTCACATTATTAGAGAAAATAACCTTAGAATTCATTTGGAACCAGAAGAAACCTGGAATAGCAAAGTCAATTCCAGATAACAAAGGTAAGACATGGGACATCATAAAACCTGACTTGATATTATACTACAAAAACACTTTACAATTTATTATTATAATTAATACTAGCAGTAGTAGTAGCAGCAGCAGCAGTAGTAGTAGTAGCAGAAGCATCAGCAGCAATAGTAATAGTAGTGGCAGTAGTGGTAGTAGTAGAAGCAGCAGCAGTAGTACTACTAGCCGTATATCAACAGAATACAAAATAGTAAAAGAAAAAACATACATTAGACTGCTAGAGAGGCTGCAAGGGAAAAAAGAACCTTTCTCCACTGCAGGTGAGAATGTAAACCAGTACAACCACTATGGAAATCCGTGTGAAGACTCCATAGAAAACTAGGTCTCTGAATCCCATTCAATCCAACTCTTCCTCTTCTTGGTATTTGCCCAAAATAACTGAAAACATCATATGACAATGATATATGTGCACCCATGTTTATAAAAGCACAATTTGTCATAGCCAAATCTTGGGAACAACAAAAATGTCTGTCACCTGAGAAATGGATGAAAAAGATATGGTATTTTTATACAATGGAGTATCACTCAGCTATAAAAAAAAAGCAAACTTGAAGTCTTCATAGGTAAGTAGATGTAACTAGGGCCTATACTGATAAGTGAAATAAATTAGGCACACACATATAAATATTGTATTGTCCCCCTAGTATAAGAACCTTAAAGAAGAAATAAGACCAGAAAATGAAAAGAAACAGAATTTAAGTATTAAAAAATGAAAATGAGAGAAAGGAGAAAACAAAGGAATAAAGGCAGGGTGAAAAATGCAAGTATATACACAAAATATTTGATGTGATTGTAATAAAAATTTCCATCAGTTTTTTTTTAAATAGAAGTTAATTTGCAGAATTTTCCCCTCGACTAACTCTGTATGCTGATATTTGCAGTCTGAGCAAGTACATCAAGGACAGCAATGTGTACCACAAAAACTATGTTTGAATATCTATCATCTTGGTCTTCTACATGTGGTACCATTTCTAATGTTATATCAAATATTACTATACTCTCTTTAAAATAAACTTTTAAAAAGTTTTTAAAAATTAAATTTTCTTCAAAGCAAGAAGTAATATGCAATCATATGTCTAATCTTCCATAACTGTACCTGCTAATGAGCAAAAGATTTGGTGATAAAAATAGATAATATACCAACCATCATTAATTACCTAACTTGTTTTGAAAATGTGTAGCACATGTATTGTTGTATGTTACCCTGCTTCTGTATTTGTTTTTAATATTTTGTTCTTGCTTTTGTTTTTATCTTTCAGAATTAAATTAAATTAAGTTTCAAGAAGATACTATATAGAACTTTGCCAAACAAAGGTACTTTCACTTTTCAAAAACAGCACAATAGTAGTAAAAAGAGCAGACCTGATCATCAAGAGTAGATTAGAAAATGCAGAAGCAACTCCAAACCTACTAGCTGCATTATCTTTTAAAAAGAGGCCAAACACCATCATTAAAATAGATATAGCCTCTTTAATAAAAGCTACTTTAAAAAATTGGCTTTCCACATGCTGAAGATTAAAACTAGACCAATATCCTTCACCATGTACTAAACTAAATTAAAAATGAATCAAAGTATTAACACAGACGCATTAAATCTGTTGAAACATAGACCAGGTAGTACTTTAGAAGGCACCATTGTAGCCAAGGTTTATTAACAAAATCTTGATTACATAGGCACTACCACAAAGTATGAACAACTGAAATTTCACTTCATTAAAAAACATTTTCAAAGCAAAAATTTCTCTTATGCACAGTGAAAAGACAATGCTCAATGTGGGAAATATTTTAGCCAATTATTTCTCAGAAAAAGGACAACTAACTAGAATATATAAAGAATTCAAAAAAATACAGACCCCATCAAATTGAAAGGCCCAATTCAAAAATTGGTATTTGAAATAAGTAAAAATTTCTCAAAAGAAATAGAAGTGACAAATATTTGGAAAAGAGATCAGCATTATTCGTCATTCTGGATATGTGAATCAAAACAATCCTGAAATTCCATCTCACCTCAAAAAGAATGGCTATCATCGACTCATAAAAAAATTTTTGGCGGGGCTATAAGAAAAAAAAAAAAGGTTTTGCATTCTTGTTGTGAGTGTACATTTGCATAAACACTATGCAAATCAGGGTGGAGATGTCACAAAAAAACTAGGACTAGAGGTTCAGTTCCACAAGACACCCATCTTGGAAACTTCCTGGAAGGATTAAAGCTTCATATCACAGTGATATACACACACCCATATAATAATGGCACAGTTTGTTACAGCGAAATCTTGAAAATAGTCCTTATTCCCATAGACTGATGAAGGATAAGCAATTTTTTAACATATATGCAATGGGTTACCACTCTGCTATAAAGTAGAATACCACTGAAACGTTTCTAGATAAATGTATGAACCCAGAGACCATACTCTCAATTGAAATAAATCAGAAACACATGTGTAAACACCACTTTATTCCTCTTGTGTGAGAAACAAAAGTATAAATAGGAAACAAAATGTGGAAAAGGTACTGGGAAATAGCAAAAACATCAAGTGGGAAATTAAATAAGGAAGAAGGTTACACAGAAAAGAAAATGAAAAACTCATAGAGGAAAAAAGGAGAGAAGACTTCTGTAAACAATGAGTGGAGGGCCAGGGAGATGGCTCAGTAGAATAAGCACTTCCCTGGAAAGTACAAGGGCCTGTGTTCAATCCCTGGTTCTGAAAAAAAAAAAAAAACCATCTCACCAGCCCCTCATTTCACACGTCTGAACTCCAGTCGTGTCGCAACATCTCGTATGAAAAAAAAAAAAAAAAAAAAAAAAAAACAGTGAGTGGAGAGAGGTTGAAGGAAGCAGAGGACAATGAGAATAAAGTAGGCAGGAATACCAGGCATAGGTTCAAATGCCATATGATGAATGTTATCACCATGTATATCTAAAGAGTACAAATAACACTTTTCAAAAGTCAAATAAAAATTAATACTAGAAAACTTGACCAGTTTAAATGAAGCTTATATTCTGCTCTTCCTAAAAAACACAATTGTCCATATTCTCTTGCTAAAGTATCTTATATGACTATAGAAGCATTATACAGAATTCTAACACTATTGTATTTTCAGGCTTATTATATGTTCAATCACATTGCATGTCTAATATTTAACAGTTATTTTTCCTGTATGTAGGTCCATTAGTTACTATAAAGTCCATGATAATGTGTTATAATATTTTTACTTTATTTTTTCCTGATATTAATTTAAAACAAAGGATATGAATATATTCTACAAAGACTGTGAAATTGCAAGGTTCTCCCTTTATTTCTTCAAACTTTCATTTCACACTTCTGAGGCTATGTTCTTAGGTACAAATTCATTAAAATTTTTATGATAAAATTTGGCTATGATCACTAAGAAACATAGCTAAGTATCAGAAAATAGAAAGCAAATATATATATATAGAGAGAGAGAGAGAGAGAGAGAGAGAATGATAAAATATAAAATGAAACTCATCAACACATTATCTATGTGAGGATTAAGTACTCTGTTTTTAAAGTATATTTTAAAGAAAATTTTGTAACCTTTGTACATAAACAATGGTAAAGTTATTTCATAAATGTTAGTAATATTCTGTGAAAACATTATATGTTATACACATAGCATTAAGTTATTAAAGTCATCAATACATTTACAAAAGATTTATGTTCTTATTATAATCAGCTTAGCTTATAATCAGTTTTTTAAAATCTGTGAAACAAAATAGACACTATAAATGGAAAGCATATAAACAGAATAGCAAGGCATGTCTTATGTTCGCTGTGTGTGTAATGCCTTCTTCCTACTTCTTTTGACCTTGGCATGACCCCATATAATCAGTGACATATGTTCTGTACTTTAGAATTTGACACTGAATAACGACTTCAATTTTTGCAAATATAATAAATGAGATTTTCAATAAGTTGCAATGATAAATTATATGTTATGTGCATATAAGCTGCACATCAAATTAAATACGTTTAACTAAAAAACATGTCATAATGATCCGTCAGAAATATAAAGTTTTGCTTATCTTACAGGAAATTAACCCTCATTGCATACTTCAAGGTTTACTGTCTTTTCCACCTGGATGTTAAGCACCTAATCATTCGATTTTCAGTACTCATTAGCACAAAAGAACAGATTGTGGCATAACCATTGCCAACAAGGGCACGGACAAAAAGATGAGCTGGGTCATTTTTCCACAGTATACTGGAGACTGTGAAAGCAACACAGTCCAAAAAGTACATGAGTATAAAGAAACCCTTGAGTACCAAAATTATGTGGGTAGCCCTTTCTTCAGGGGATGCTTTTGGAGAAAGGCTGATTCTGTGCATATGTTGGACTTGCTTCTTATGCCTGCACAAGAGATTCACCATGTATCCACTTGAGACAGCCATCAGCCCTATGAAGGAGATGTCCTGAATGTTGTGAGAAAAATATGTATCTGAACAAGTAACTAATGGGCCACTGAGAGCAGGATTCAGTAACAAGCACAAGATTATGTGAAGTCACATTAGGGGTGGCACCAATGGACACTAAGAAACGAGCATTTAGGAGCATATTGAAGATCCACAGTAAAACAAGGCAACATGGGTAGTGATGTGAGGATTTATATTTGAGTTTTGCCAGACAAGAATTTCTGGGGCTTAGTATGGTAGCCTGGAGAACACACAGCAGGCTGGTGGTACAGAGAGAGGGCCCTCATCAACCTGTTTACATACAAAACTAACTTACACATAAAGTCACTCCCCCAGTTCACAAAACCAAAATTGTCTGTCGCCATGAATTCTGCAGCCACCAGCATCAACAGGTGGATTAGGGCCAACTGTGTGATAGTCAGGTCAAGGGGCTTAGGCCTGTGCTTGAGAAGAAATGTGGTGATGTGGAACAGAAGCAGGACTGTGTTGGCTGTGATTCCAATGGAGACTTCAGAGAAAAGTATGTTTCTTATGTCAGTATAACTTGACAGCTTTCTCTTTTGATTTATCTTCATTGGGTTAGGCAGATAATAAATATCTGTGGAAAAAGCAAGAAAGATTATTCATCACAAATACATGATTATCATTCTCTCAGCCAGTACTATGTCTTCATTACAACACATGGATTGATCTCCATGCAAGGTTTTCACTTCAGAACTGAGATTTAATTTAGAACCTTCTGGATCCACCACTCTTTGCTCAACTTCCCCAGCCATTCCTGATTACAAATCTCACTGCAAAGTTGCAACAGCAAATCTATGAGAACACTGTCCCAGATTATGAAAAGAAATTTCTTGGGTTTTTTTCTTCTTTTTTTCAATTTTTAGTTTTCAACATCCGGCACAATATCTTATTTGAATCTGTAGGATGTGGAGAAAGTTCTGGCTACACTGTTTCTGTACACCTAAGTTTGAAATGGAGAACTGCCTACATCTGGCAGAAGATCCTCTCAACCAGTAATTATACATGGCACAGCCTTGCATTTATGTTATATCACAGACATTGTTAGTATCATTTATTGGCAGACCAAATATTCACAGAGAAATCTTCTTCTTAGTATATTCTGAAGTCAATTAGTTTGGAATTGTATCTATAATCTGACATTCATCAAGCAGCAGAATTTGAAAAGTCAACACATCTGAGTCACAGACATACAAACAATAAAATTTGGATAATTATATTTCTTATTTTCTGAAGATATAATGTGTACAAAAGTAACAAAAATGAAGTCTGATAAAGGAATGTCAGTTACTATATTAATTATCATATACTTCCTCATACATATAACTTGAAATATTTAAGCCAGTTTACAATATATTCTGCATTTCTCCTAGCCTAAAAGAATAAATAGAAATAAATATCAAAATAGTATACACTTAATATTTATTGAAGAGATACATTAAATTAAAATTATTTCATCTAAAAAGAACTATAAAGTTTTATATTTTAAATATCCATGCCAGAAAAACCTTACTTCAGTCATCACATTAAACATTAATTATGATTAGGTTCAAGAATTACAAATTTCTTTTAGCTCCACCATAAACACATGTATTGAGAATACATATGTATCTGTATTTTCAGTAAATTCTGAAAGATTTTTGTTATTGTAGTTATGAGTGACAAATATTTCCATCATGAAAATGTTTCATCTTGAACTCCAAAATTTTGTGCTTTCTTTAAGCTGAAAATATATTTCCATACTGTTATGGGTATCAAGTGTAAATTTTATAGTACAGAGTTTGCTCATAATCAGACTATGATTTATCTCCCAAAGTGATAGAGCTCTTTACTGCAAAACGACCTACATAGATTACAATATGAAGCTCCTAACATGATAAACAAAATATTCTCAAAGAAGTATCATTTTAGCATATACATTAAGAGTGCATGAAAAAGTACATTCATAGGTACAGCATATGCTTTTGAAGTGAAGAACATAAATATGAAGTATTTAATCATTTTGAATATTTAATCACGTTTAAAAACTCAGCAGAGAAAGGATATGGGATAAATCTTATGGAAATATAGACTTGTAAAATAGAAATATAATACTGAAATATAGAAGTTAATCTGTTTACAAAGTATTGGAAAAGGAAAGAAACAAAATTTTCTCCATTCTGGCAGTCAGCAGAACAAGGTTTGGTCATTTCACATGTTCAGAGAAAACATCAAAAAATTCTCTTCTAACTACGAGGTGTCTCTGAATATTGTGAATTGCATGCTACCACTAAATTCATTCTTCAATAGCCTTCTTAAATTTTCATGTGCATATAAATGAGAAGCTAATATTTCCTGTATATTAACTTCATGTAAATTACAATATATAGCCTGATAGCATTTTAGAGGACTAAGATTAAGTTAGTACATTCCAAAGTCAAAATAATATACAAAAAGAATTACATGAAGATGAAATACAAGTTGTAAAGTTATCTTCTGTTGTTGTTATTCTGCAGTTCAGTCTTTGATTTAGTTTTGTTTTTAAAAATTGAGTCTTGTAAATAAGTTGTAAAATTGCCCAAGTAGCAGTTTGTGTCATTGATAAAGAGAAGGGATAGAATCACCTTTTTATCATTTCTTAGGGAAAGATTGTGATGAGAGATGTATGAAGATACATTAGGTTTACTCAACATTGTGGATGTCTGGGGCCCCTGGGTCCTTACCTGAAATGCACAAATGTTACTTAGAGCAAAGATCCATCTGCTTCTCTAGAGCATTAATCCAGGAAAATTCTGCATTTGTGAGGACCCACTTATGTTGTTCATTCTTGTGATGCATTAGAATTATGATAGAAAATAAAACCAACCATCTCCACATTTGTAGTTCATGCACATCTGTGTTACTGAAACATACAGAAAATATGCTTATCATGTGTTTCCCTGTAGATGTTGTTTGGAAAGGAGTATAGCAAGTTTTATAATAATATTTTATTAGAAATATGTTCTGGAGAATGTGAACATGAGAAAACAGTCTACATGCACTGGCGAGATAACTCAGCAGTCTAAAGCACCTGCTTAGGCAACCATAGATCGATCCCCTGCACCACACACAGTGCCAGCACCACCCTCAAGGTGGGATAAGCAGGAAAATAAAAAGAAGGAAAGAAAGAAAGAAAAAAAGAAAGAAAGAAAGAAAGAAAGAAAGAAAGAAAGAAAGAAAGAGGGAGGGAGGGAGGGAGGGAGGGAGGGAGGAAGGAAAACAGTCTACCAAGAATGGTCTAAAATTGAGTTCCCAGCTAGCAATGTTGTCATCCAACTCACAATTTCCAGACTTAGCATGGCTTATCCATCCATAGGGTAGTCTAAAAGACATTCTCCAAATACAGCTTTGAGGATTGACAATGCTGAGAAAGGACCCACCCCCCAGAAATACCAAAAACACAAAAGTCTTGTTTTTCAGCTGTCCTTAGTGGGACTTCAGGTTAATAAACAAATAAATAAATCACAGAGAATGTAACCTGGAATAAAGCTCTAAACAGATCACATTCTAAAGACCACTTGAGAAACAAAAAAGAAAGGTCAGTAGGCAGCTCATGGAAAGCAAAACAGAAATATAGTGAGAAATTTCCAAGAGAAACCCCAGCATTTGTTTTGAGAATTCAACATTGGGCTCTCTCAACCCGCAGTGAAATCTCTCCTCTATGCAAAATGCAACACAGATTGGAGCCTAGTTAATGCTCTCATCAAGAAAAGATTCACATAAGATAATCTGTTCTCTTGCAATTACTGAGACCAAGGACAGTGTCGTGATCATGACATCCTCAGATATTTCAGAAGCTACTGAGAAATTCTTAGCTCAAGGTATTGTGTCAGTTGTCAAGAAAGATGTTGAGTACAGTGGCCAGCAGAGGCCATCAAATTTCAGCACTGATGGCCTTGACTAGGACAGATGACAAGGTGAAAATATTGCATATTCATTTTTCATAGAAAACATGAGCAGAATCCATCTTTCATGCAAAATAAGACAGCCTACAATAAAAGGCTTTATATCCACAAGAGTCATGTCTTGTGGATATGTCATGAACAGCATATATAGGCTGTTAATCCTGTAATTTACAAAATGACTTTACCATGATGGCATCAATATTGTCTTTATAATGTAAAAGGGGAGAGTATGAAGCAAGATGAATAAAGAAGAGTGTTAGGTTCATGGATATTTTGGTGCATTTAGTAGAATTCTGGGCAGAACTCAAGTTCAAAAACTACAAAAAGAATTGGAAGAATCAGCAGACAAACATGGAAGACAACATTTGCACCAACCACATAGATTGTCCATGCTAGATGCACAGCATTTGTGAAATACACAGCTCTTGAAGAAGCCAAAACAAAATCTGAGTACATGGATGGCAGCTGTACACTTTTTAAACATGCAATAAAGATCACCCACTGTGACAATTTAAAGGATGATAAAGTCAACAATATGCAACATAGTAATCATTGTAACTGTCCTACTAAGCTATTGTGGAATTATTTCATTGCAATTTTATCTTCTTTCTCATTAAAATTAATTAAAAAATAAAATAAAACAGGCTGGAAACTCAAAGAAAAGGATTGTAAGGTAGAGCTCTGGGTGCTGATCTATAGGTATTTACAGCTTGCCTATAATTACAGCAACTTTAAGAGAAATACAGTGAAAGTAATTACTATTCCAAAGCAAGAGAAGGAATCCAGAGGCACTTTGTCATTAAAATAAAAATATTATCCTTCACAATATTAAATAGCCCTGTGTAAGAATCTCTGATCAACTACATAGTGCAAGAAAATCTTATGTTAGAGCAACATAGCTTTGAGCTTTATTGTTATATTTTTGAATTACAGGTATAAAAAAGAAACATAATAGTTCATTTTATCTGTTGAGAAAAATAATGAAAGAAACACTTTCCCTTTTGGAAAGAGGATCTGGCACATCTACTAAAAACAAAATCTCAAGAGATATTTTTCAATAAATGAAACTAGAGAAAACAGTTGCTAACAGATTTTCTCCAAAATATGCCAATGGATTACATTACCATACCTCTGTTGGAAATACACAACAAATTCCATCATCATAACCTTTTTTTATTTTTTACATTATTGATGATTGACACCATTAGTATGCAGTTTGTGAAGTCAACACTGGTTAAGCAGGCAGTTTTTGAAAAAATGCCCACATATATTTTGTAAGTATGAGATTAAATTCTCTTTAATAGCTACTGACTTGTGCAAAACAGACCATTACATAATAAATGATTTATATTAAATTTAAATATCTATATTATAGAGTTCACTTATTCAAAATCTTTTAAGTCACTTATTTATATAAGAGAGAAAGTGAGAGTATTTACTGAAAATCTATAGCAAACTTTTATTTTATGAGGGTCTATAAATCCAAATATAAAAGCATCAGACTAAAAAAGTTTCTCCCTTCTTGAAAAATAATATAGCAAACAAATGAAAAACATTTAATATAGATGAATTCACGCATTTCAAAAACGAATCTAGTATTTTTTAAAAAAAATAAGACTAATTTTGTGAGTCAATGAAATAAAATCTGGAACCAACAAAAACCTCAATCCACAAAACCTGACCACAAAGCTCACTCTCCTTCTTTTTTAGGGTGCTTAGGAGCTTGCACATCCAGAGATGCTGCATCTGTGGACACAAAGACACTTACCCAGGCTGACATGTTGGGAATTGATGCTGCTCAGAAAATTTTACCCTAATTTATGAAAAGAACATAGCTATGGCAGCAATGTGTAGAAATGTCATTTAGCATTGATAGGATGGTTACAATATTCCACTAGGGAGGACAGAACTAGAAAGAAAATCTCTGGAGGAATATTTCTCCTGTCTTTGAATTTTACTTTAACCTCACCGGATAATAGCTATATTGTGCCTTCTGTGATCAAAACTTTTCTTTATGTTTCTCTGAGCTATTTCCATGAGGGATCATAAAAGCCTCTCAGTGTCTCTAACGGTCCCTTTCTCTACATGCAAAACTGAAATGCTCTTCTCTAATTGTTTATCACATGCAACACTTACTTTCTGGGTCTTAACAGCTGTAGATTTTGTGTACTCTATAATATCCAAATTAAAACAAAACCGCAGTTCCATCTCAACACAGAAAGAATGGATATTATCATGAAGTTAACCAATAACAAATGTTGAAAGCCTGTGAGGATAAAGGAACACTTCTCTATTATTAGTGGCAGTGTAGTATAGTAAAACCACTCTGAAACTTAGTATGGAGACTCTACAAAAATCTAGGACCCAATTGACCTAGCTATTTCTTTTCTTGGTATATTTCCAAAAAAATTTTAAACTGTCATATCACAGTGATATATGAATACTCATAATGTAGCAGCACATATTTTAATAGCTAAATCTTCCACGCAACCTAAATCCCATCAACTTGTCAGTGGATGAGAAGATGTAGCATTTAAGTGTAGCATCAACTACAGAAACATAGGGAGGAAACCCAATATGAAAAAAAAAAACACTGCAAAAAAAGAATTAATAACTACTTCTAAAGAAGGCATCGATATAAAAAGTAGAGATTAGAAAAATGACAGATTCCTTGAATGAGCAATACAGAAACAAATAGATCTCATGAAACAGAGTCAAAGAGATATAGAGGAACTTAAAATCTCATTCACAAGTGTATAATTGAATACTGTGCTTCATAAAGAAGGATAAAATTGAAACATTTCTAAATAAATGGATGGAACTTGAGGTCATATTCTTTAGTGAAAGAAGTCAGAATACATGCATAAATACCACATATCAAAAGCCTATTGCCTAGGAGATGAGTGTCCTAGTAACTTCCCTTTTGAACATACTGAAAGGGAAAAAACTCTGCCTTTCTAGATTTCAAAGACTACATAATCTGAAAATAAGCTTCATAAGGAAATACATTGAAGTTTATAGTTTTTTCTTCTTTTGACAGGTATTTTTCTCCATTGATCTTTGAGGTCACTGTTCTGAGTGGTGGTGGTGTTGGAGGTGGAATTCTAAGTTTTTGTTAGGGTTGGGATGTCTAGGTTTGTGTTTGTATGTGTGTATGCATGTATGAGAATGTGTGTATTTGAAATTTTGTCTTCAATTTTCTGTTTTGCCTTTTGCATTAATATTACATCTCTTTGTTTGACGGGAACAATTTTTCTCTCGTTTTTTTCTTTTTTTTTTCTTTTTTATTTATGAGAGAGAGAGAGAGAGAGAGAGAGAGAGAGAGAGAGAGTGGTGTGTGTGTGGCCAGCTCAGCCCACCAGGGGGCGAGGCTGGCTGGCATGTGGTGCTGGGGGATTGAACCGCGGTCCCTGATGCGTTGCTAAGCTTGTTCTAAGTAGGTGCTTTAGACCACTGAGCCATCTCTCCAGCCCTCGTTTTTTTTCTTGCTAACATTTGATTTGCTTCATTGTGTTTTATTTCCATTAGTTTATCCTCCATTTTAATTATGTAAAACATTTCTTCTATATATTCTCTGACTTTGCACTAATAATACTAATTTCCTTTCACATCTTTATCCAAGCTCTGATCCTCCAATGCATTGAGTTTTACAAAATTAAATTTTAGTTTTATAAACATATAGATAAATATACTGTAATACATCTGAAAACTTATATGGTTAATGGACTGTCTGAATTGCCTGAAAATAAAAATCAATACTGCTGTTCAGTCCTGAGTAACTGAGAACTGAGCCAAATAAGTTACAACCATCTCCCAAAAAAAGTTGAGCTATCTGGGACAGAGGCAAAGGCAGATACTTACCTATGCCATGAAAACATCTCTGAAAAGTATACATTAACTAAATAGGTCTGCATAGCTTCAACAAATCTAGTCAGTTTAATCATTCCACAACCCTCAGTACAGAAAATGACCAAAAACTATAAATTTAGGAAAACAAGGCAAGAAAATACTTCCAAATTTCTCAAGTCATCAAAGACAAACCAAAAGTACTGATTGATAGGAAAATAATCTGAGAAAAACAACAGTTACAAGACAAAAAATCAGTTCCCTAGAATAATAACAGAAAATATCTGAAACTGCAAAAGAATTTAACATACAGATAAGTGAGGGATATGTAATCCCGACTAGACATGAACAGAAAATAACCTCAAGTTATAGTATTTCAGATAAAGAGAAATTCAATACAAAGATAGAATATTCAAAGCTGTTAGAGAAAAGCTATCATAAAGGAAAACTAATCATATTTATGGAACACTTCTCAACACAGATCTTAAAGTAAAGTCTTTGGATTGGTGTGTTTAAAAGCCTAAAGAAAAGAACTTCCAGTTCACATTGATATACCTGCAAAATTATGTTGCAATGCTGCTGGAGAAATAAGATAATTCTATAAATAGCACTTAAATAATTCCAAAACAAGTGATTAAAAAATTTAGGAATATTCTAGAAACATACATTGACATTAACAATACCGAAGTCCAAATAGAATGAATGAAGCAAGCAGAGAAAACAATTAAGTAGAAAGATAGAGAATCAGCAGCAGAAAAAGAATACAGTAACACCAGCAAATCAGTACCTGTTATAATTTTGTATGTGGTTTCAAGTCACAGATTAGCAGAATAGATCAAGAATTTAGATCCAACAACATGATGTATACAATAAATATACTTAACCAAAAAGAGAAATTTATAGACAGAAAATCAGAGAATAAAAAACAATATTCCATGCATCAGGAAGCTGAAAACCAAGTAGCAGTATGTAACTTACTTTCAGGTAAACTGAACTTTAAGAAAAAAGAACAAAAATGGGCACAACTTATTGGTTATCAGATTTATTCAACAGGAATAGATAACAATTAGAAACATACACATCAAATATTGCTGAACACATTTCCATAAAACATAAATTTTGGGTACTAAGAGATCAGATTACTATTAAGAGGAGACTTTGGGATCCCACAGTCATCAATGGACACCTCAACTAAATTTAAAAAGTAGCAAAAATATCAATTAAACAAAATTTTGAACAAATGAAGGTAAAAATAGTTGAATGTGGCACCTGACTAAATAGAATAGGACTTGTTATCACAACATGGAACTTTCTGCAAACTAGACCAGCTATTAGAAAATAAAACATATTTGAGAAAATAAAAAATAATTCACATTTTACATTGGATTGTTTCAGGTCATATTGCAATCAAATCATTACCAATAGGAAAAATAAAGGACATAAATTATGCAAATATACAAAAACGAAGTTTTGCTTTTTTTTTTTTTTTTTTTGGTGAAACTGGGGACTGAATTCAGGCCCTTGTGCTTGTCAGGGAAGAGCTTATTTCACTGAACCATCTCCCAAGGTCCTATGCATTCTTGAATAATCAATAGACCATGAAGGAAACAAGATAATTTCTGAAATTAAAAGATAATCCCAGTAAAACATATCAGAATTTATGAGGAACAAAGAAAGAAATCTTAACAGAAACATTTATAGCTGTAAATGCCCACATCCCCAATGCATAGCAAGTTTGAGTAAATACCTAACAATGCACCACAAGGTTCCACATATCAAGAACAATTCAAAGCTGAAGCTAGTAAAAGTAAGGGAATAATAACTATCAGAAAGCCTTTGCACAGCACCTATTAGTAAGCAAGCCTGCAGTGAATACTCTGACAATTTTCTTATATATAGAACCTATTTTTGCATTCCTAGCCCAGGCCCAGTGAGTATGTGGGAGAGCTTCCAGCTACCCTGCTAAGGTGAAACATGCCAGTCCAGGAGCAGGCACAGCATGGGTGAGACCCTCTTACACCCCCTTGAAAACCCCCAACCACTCCAAAGCACACCACCACACCAACCGCTGAATAGGAGTTTCTGCCGGGTTCTGGAAATCCCCAGATCCAGTCCTAGCCCAGGCCCAGTAAGTGTGGGGGAGAGCTTCCTCTCCCCCCTATTCCAACTTGCCCGCTCCAGAATTAGCTCAGGCCTGGCATACAGGCCTTCAGTGAAACCCTGCAGCTGCAATCCCCGCAAACAGAGTAGGAGACAGAAAAAAACCAGCTAGTCCAGGAGCAGAACATCTTGCCAGAGGGGCACAACAGGCTCACTCCCAATGGCGGCAGTAGGATGGAGCTGAGCACAGCAGCCAGACACAAGCCAGGAACAGCTGGATAAATCCAAATTTTGTAGATCTGCACCTGGACTTCACTAGGTGCTAAGGTTATAACTGCACCAAAGGTCTAAAACAAAGGGCAGAAGACAGGGCTACACAAAATGACAATAAGAAAATGCAATCGCAGAACCCAAGCCCGCCCATAACAAGTACAGAGGACAGGAACACAGAACAAATTGGGAATCACACAGCTGATATCAATGAATCAATGGCTTCTGAAAAAAAGAAACAACTGCAGAAAGGTAGAAAGGAACTCAGATTAGAAAAGAAAAAAGAAATCCCTGAATTAATAACATCTGCAGTAAAGAATCAAATGCAGAAACATACAGAGGAAACCCAATGCCTTCACAGAACAAGTGCAGAGGACACTAGCTCAGTTCAAATATATGAATTCAAAGTGTCGATAGTAAGTAAACAATAGCAGAAAATTATAGAGGAACTCAGAGCAGAATTCTTTTCTACTAGCTCAGCTCAAATGTATGAATTAATAGCGTCGGTAGTAAATAAGCAACAGCAGAAAGTTATAGAGGAGCTCAGGGCAAAATTATTTTCTGAAATAAAAAAAGAATTCCCAGAATTCATAGAATCTGAAGTAAAGCATCAACTACAGAAACATAGGGAGGAAACCCAATCTGAAAAAAAAACATGGAAGTAAAAGAATTAGTAACTACTTCTAAAGAAAACATCAATAAAAAAAAATAGAGATTAGAAAAATGACAGATTCCTTCAATGAGCAATACAGGAAAGAAATAGATCGCATGAAGCAGAGTCAAAGAGATGTAGAGGAACTTAAAATCTCAATCACAAGCTTGCAAAACCTTTTGAGTGAAAGTGAAGAAAGAGTTTCAGATCTTGAAGATGCTGGTGAAGCTAGTGAAAAGTAAGAAAAGATCTCTTAAAAACAACTAGGATGCAGGAAAAAAAAGTAATCACTTGTAAGATGATGCAAAGATGAACAATGTAGGACTAATAGGAATCAATGAGAAAGAAAGAGTAAATACAAATGACATTTAAAAAACATGGGAAGAAGTAATTGCAGAAAACTTCCCAAATATGAGGAAACAATCTGATATACAGGTAACTGAAGCATACAGAACACCAAATATCCTCAACCCAATGAAAAACTCACCAAGACAAATAATAGTGAATTCTCACAAATTCAACACAAGAATAATACACTGAAAGCCACTAAAGAAAAGAAGCAGATCACATTCAAAGGAAAACCCATCAGAACTATGCCGACATCTCTTCACAAATCATGAAGACAAGAAGAGCATGAAGCAGACTAATTCAAGTCTTCTATGAAAACAAACTCCAGCCCAGATGGCTATACCCTGCAAAACTCTCTTACAAGTTTGATGGAGAACTGAAATACTTCCATGACAAAGAACAACTAAAGAATTTCATGGTGGAAAAGCCAACCCTACACAAGCTCCTGAAAGATGTTCTAGAGAGCTACCAAAATGATTAGAATTCCTCGAATGAGATCAGAAGCAACCAACCAAACACACAAGCAATTAAAAACAGGAGAAAAAGGAGTAAACAACAACAGGTAAACAACATGTCAATTGTAAGTCAATACATCTTAATTATACTAATCAATGTAAATGGACTCAATGCACCAATTGAGAGAAATAGACTGGCACAGTGGATTAGGAAATAAAATCCAACAAGATGCTGTATACGAGAAACACATTTAACTCATAAAGACATTCATAGGCTGAAAGTCAAAGAATGGAAAACAATATTACTTGTACCAGTACATCACAAAGAAGCAGGGGTAGCAATCCTATGCTCTGACAGTCTCAACTTCAAACCAAGAATGATCAAGTGAAATAAAGGCCACTATATACTGGTTAGGTGAAAAATTCAAGAGGAAGATGTAACACTCATAAATATGTATGCACCAAATACAGGATCACCCAACTATATAAAGCAAATCTTAATGGACATGAAAAACGAAATATCTAATACCACAATCTTAAAAGGAGACCTTAACACACACTTATCCTAAAAAGGTAGGTCAACCAGACAAAAAATTAGCAAAGAAAGAACTGAAAGAGAGCTTGAAACAAATGGACTTGGTGGACATATACAGAGTTTTATACCCAAAAACAGCTGAATACACATTTTTCTCAGCTGCACATGGGGCATTTTCTAAAATAGACCACATACTGGCCCATAGGTCATTCTTAAGTATATGCAAGAAAACAGAAATTATCCCATGCATATGATCTGGCCACAGTGCAATGAAACTGGAAATAAATGAAAAGAGAAACCAGAAAAACATCACTACATATATGGAAGTTGAATGTCACCCTACTCAATATTCAATGGATCACAGAAGAAATTAAACAAGAAATTCAACAATACCTACAATTCAATGAAAAGTCAAGCACAACTTGTAATTTATGGGATACGTTGAAAGTAGTTCTCAGAGGGAAATTCATAGCTGTGAACTCCCACCATTAGGAAAACAAAATGGAAACAAATAAATACTCTAATGCTGCACCCTCGACAACTAGAAAAGGAATAGCAAACCAATCCTAGAGGCCAAGTATGGGAATAAATCATAAAGATTAGAGCAGAAATTAATTCAATTGAGACTAAGAAAATAGATCAAAGAATTAATGAAACAAAAAGCTGATTCTTTGAAAGATTAAATAAAATCGATAAGCCCCTACCTAACCTCATCAAAAAGAGAAAGAAAAATTCAAATACAAGCAACCAAGAATGCAAAGGGTGTAATTACCAGAGACCCAGTGGAAATTCAGAAGATTATAGCTACTTTGGGAATTTTGCTCTCACAGAATAGAAGATACAGAAGAAATAGAAAGATTCCTATAAAGTTACAAATTACCACACCTGAATCGACAAGATATATCCACTTTCAATAGCCAAATAACAGCCAATGAAATATGAGATGTAATAAAAAAGTTAAAGACAAAGAGAAGTCCAGAGAGGAATAAATTCACAACTGAAATCTACAAGAAATTTACAGAAGATGTAGTCCCTATTCTCCTCAAACTGTTCTATGAAATTGAAAAGGAAGCAATCCTCCCAAAATCATTCCTTGAAGAAAGAATTATACCGATAACAAAATGAGGGAAAGGCACAACTAAGAAAGAGAATGACAGGCCAAACTCCCTCATCAACATAGATGCAAAAATCCTCAATAAAATACTGGCAAATAAGATCAGCAAATCATCAAGATCATACACCATGACCAGGTAGGATTCTTCCAGGGATACAAGGATGGCTCAATATTGGAAAACCTATAAATGTAATACACTATATCAATAGAGTGAAAAGAAAAACCATATGATCATCTCCATTGCTGCAGAAAAGCATTTTGATAAACTCCAACACTCATTCATGTTCAAAGTCCTACATAAAATTGGGATAGATGGGCTCTATTTCAATCTAGTAAAAGCTCTTTATGAAAACTCAATGACTAACATAATTCAAAATGGGAAAACCTTAAATCATTTACTCTTCGATATGGTATAAGACAAGGAGGTCCTCTGTCACCACTCCTATTTAATATACTTCTGGAATCACTAGCTAGAGCCATTAGACAAGAGAAAGAAATAAAAGGAATAAGAATAAGTAAAGAAGAAGTTAAATTATCATTATTTGCAGATGGCATGATACTTTACTTGGAAGACCCAAAAATTCCACCAAGAAGCTACTAGAATTAAGACAGACATACAGTAGCATAGCAGGTTACAAAGTCAATACCCAAAAGTCAATAGCATTCCTCTACACAGATAGCAAACATACTGAGAGGGAATTTATAGAAATGATAACTTTTACAATAGAACTGAGGCAAATTAAATAATTTGGAATTAATCTAACTAAAGATCTTTTAACTAATCTAAGTCAAAGATCTTTTCAAGGAAAATTACAGTACTCTGAAAAAAGACATTGTAGAGGATTTCAGAAAATGGACAGATATTCCATGATCCCAGATAGGAAAAACCAACATTGTGAAGATGGCCATACTCCCAAAATTGATGTACAGATTTAATGCAATCCCTATCAAACTACCACCAACATACTCACAGAGCTAGAGAAATCATTCTGAAAATTTATCTGGAACCAGAAAAGACCTAGAATAGCAAAAGCAATCTTTGGTAACAAAGATAAGGCAGGAGGCATTAAAATTCCTGACTTGAAATTATATTACAAAGCTATTGTGATAAAATCAGCATGGTGTGGGCAACAAAATAGACTTGAGGATCAATAGAATATATTAGAAGATGCTGAAGCCCCAATGAACACACTCAGTCACCTTATCTGTCACAAAGGGGCAAAATACTCTTACAGAAACAAACATAGCCCTTTTAACAAATGGTGCTGGATATATTGTTTCTTTACATGTCAAAAACTAAAACTTGACCCAGGTCTATCATCATGCACTAAGCTGAAGTCAAAATGGATTAAAGACCTAAACATTAACACGGAAACACTAAATCTTCTGAAAGAGAAAGTAGGAGGAACTCTTGAAGAGATAGAGGTAGGCAAAGAGTTCATGAACAAAAATCAAATCACATGGGAAACACTTGACAGAATTAACAACTGGGACCAGCTCTTACTGAGAAGTTTTTGCACATCAAAAGAAATTACCAACGAAGTGAAAAGACAACACACAAATTTGGAAAAAAAATCATCACAAATAAGAATTTCAGACAATGGTCTGCTCTCCAGAATTTATAGGGAACAAAAACACACTAGGGCCCTGAAATTTAAAGACCCAGTCAAGAAATGGGCATCTGAGATGAACACACACTTCTCAGAGGATGAAATTAAAGAAACGAATAAATATATGAAAAAATACTCCACATCACTAGCCATCAGTGAAATGCAAATTAAGACAACATTGAGATATCATCTCACCCCAGAAGAATGGCTATCATAAAGAAATCACCCAAAAACAAATGCTGGAAAGGCTGTGGGGAAAAAGGAACCCTTCTCTAATGCTGGTGGGAATGTAGACTGGTGCAACCATTATGGAAATCAGTATGGAGACTCCTCAGAAAACTTGGACTGTAAATTTCATTTAATCCAACTATTCCTCTACTGGGAATTTTCCAAGAGGATCAGAAAACATCATATCATAGGGATATATGTGTGCCTATGTTTATAGCAGCACAATTTGTGATAGCCAAATCTTGAAAACAACCAAAATGCCCATCACCTGAGGAATGGATGAAAAGGACAAGGTATTTTTTTATACCATGGAGCATTACTCAGCTAAAAAGAATGATAAACTCAAAGCCTTTATATTGAAGTGGATGCCATTTGAAGATATACTCATAAGTGAAACAAAACAGACACATATGTGTAAATATCATGTAGTTTCCCTAGTATAAGAACTCAAAAGAAGAAATACAAATATAAAGGTATAATACAAGTAAAAGGAAAGCAAGAACTTGAGCACTAACTAATTAAGAAAGGGAAAGGAGAAGAGCTAACAAACACAACAGTGACAAGCCATACAGTTATATGTAGAAGATGGGTAAAGCAATGATCCTGAGAATCTCAGAAGAGTTTTTTAATGTAGTAGTTAATTGGAAAGATTCTCACCCTGACTAACTATATATACTGACACCTGTGAACTAAGCAACTGTACTGAAGATGGCAATTTGTAATAGTAGATTCATGCTTGCAGTGCCTGTCATTCTGGTCTTCTGAATACGGACTGCTTGTCATGACATGCCAGTTCCTGCTATGATGTCTTTTGGGTAGATAATTGTTCAAAAAGAACGGAGTGATGAATGAAGGCAGGAAATAGGAAAAGGAATGTGTTGGGACTGTCCTGCTTCAAGGTTGTATATGGTTAGATTTCTGGACTTATGTGTAAATATAAGTATTATATAATTTGTTATGCCTATTTTTAAAATATATTCAAATTTTTAATGTTTTTTCATCATATTCTGTAGGGTATTAAAGTTCAACATATCAATACTTGATGAAAAATACCTGTTCCATGTTATGCCTAAGATATTTGATATTCAGACAGATAGTGATGTTAACCTTAACAGCCTAAGTTATATGGTAATAACAACAAGCTTGTATTCTGGAGAGTTAACAACCTAAGTTTGCAGACCAAATATAGAGAAAAAGGAGGGCTGCAAGGAAAGCCAACATTTTGGCCCTAGCCTTCCAAGGTCAATTAAGACTCAGCACATATGAGAACTTGTACTGTAATCTCATGTAACTTGGTAGTGTCCCAAATTTTCTGATCAAGGAGATTATGGGGCCAAAGAGGAAAGTGATCGATGATGTAGAGTGTGCCTAATGAGAGTCACATGGAGGGAAAACATTCTCTCAGGCTTTTACAGAGAGCACATTGGCCAAGCAATGGCTGTGACTCATCCACATGGCTGACACAGACAAAGATTGTACAATCTGAGGTACAGGATCTCAGGATAAATCCTGAGGGGATTTCACTGACCTTATCAGACCCAAAAGCTACAACTCTTGTTGTGTACGTATTGCTTTATCTTGGTCTTAACCATGCAGCAGAAAATTATAAAAACAAAATATAGGAAGTAAAGCCATAGTGTTACGTTGAGCTGTAGGGTACTCAGGTCAACAATTTCTGACATTGCCAGTGAAGCAGAAGACCCAATACTATTATGGACTACTCGAGTCTTTTAGAATATTTTGCTTAGTTCCCACACCTATAATATTCAAATGACGGAACTAAAGAGAAAAGGGGATACAGATGAATATCCATTTTGTATCTGTGTATTCAAAGTGGTTAGGATAAATATATAGTTACTTTCTCTTAATGAATAGAGGTATTTATTCTAGTAGTGTTTGTAAATAGGATATCATGTCTGCATCTTGCACAGCAAATAACCACTAGGAAGAATGTATGCAATTTGTTAATTATTGAAACTGTCCCACCAATTAGGTTTGAAACTGTCTCATTTCTATTTGTTTCTCAGTAAAATTATGAAAAAAAATTAAAAATAAACTAAACCCTGTTTCTCTAAAAAAAAAAAAAAAGACAAACTTATTTTCTCTCTAAGATCTCTCAATCATCCTCCCTGGAGTTTAGCTAAATAAAATTAACACATACATCTATAAAAATTATGCACAGGAAAATTTATCCTTGACTCATTCCTAATTACCAAAGCCAAAAGTAATTATTTTTTTCTTCAGTAGGTGAATGAACAAATAAACTGCAGCCCATGCCCATGAATATTGCTCATTGCTTAAGATTACAAAGCCTATTATTTCAAAACAACCTTAAACATCATATTGCATGAGAATTAACCTGAGTTGACCACCTATTTTATTACTCTGACCTCAAATTATTCTAGAAAATGTGATAAAAATGTATATTGAATAAAAATCAGTGGGCAGTAGCAAGAGAGACACACACCCATACAGCAAGCTGTTGTAGCAAATGGAAATTGGATGATACATGTATGTCACTGTATGGTTTTCCAAAACCTATGAACTACATAAGACTAAGAATATGTCCATATGGAATGTATGGACTTTGAGAGATAATGTCAGCTCACTGAACATAAAACAAAATCATGAAATGGTTTTGGATGCTATTGGGCTGGATGTTGATAGCATTGAAGGCAGTACCCATTTTGAAGCAAATAGGGAAAAATGTCAAATATAGAAATCTCTGCAGTTTCCATTCAATTTCACTGTGAAGCCAAAGCTACTTTAAAAAATAAATTTTATTTATTTATTTATTTTTGTGTTTTAGGGAAGTGTCTACAGGGTTTTCAGGGTCTCACTACTAGATCAGTTTTGTAATGATCCACCTTTTTACAGCCTCCCAAGTGCTGGGATTACAGATGCGTGCCACCATGCCCAGTCTCAATCACCATCTCAGTGCTACCCAGGGTAGGGCTGGCACGGCAGGACCTGGGGATTGAACCCCAGGCCCCAGTGCCTGCTTGAAGGCCTTTTAATCTGCTGGGCTATTTGTCCAACCCTAAATTTTATTTTTAAGTGAAGCAGAAATGAAGAGTTTATCAGACAAATATTGAGATAATTTGAAGGAAGTCCTAAATTCTTTAATGTTTACAATTTATTTTTTATTTGTTTACAACTTCCATTTAGAGTACAATTCTATAATGCATTTAGATAAATTATGTAGTCTATATTTGTGAGTGTAATACTATCATTTAAATTAGATTTTTCAAGAAATTATATTTGCTAATCTTGACCAGGGGAAAAAAATCTAGGGCTTTATTTTTTTTATTTTATTGAGAAACAAATAGCATGAATGCCAATTTTATTGAACAGAAACATATCATCATAATAATGAAGGAGCATAATATAAAAAATAAGTATCAGGATCAATGATGAAATTAATTTTTCTTATTATTCATCTATATATTAGAAATCAGTTTGCTCAAAATAAAAACGGCCACAATGTATGTTCATTACAAATACAGATAAAGGAAATTAAGGATAGCAATGGACTAGGTACAAGAGGCAAGGTTTAGGAATACTGGCAGGTATCTGCAATAATAGTAAAGAGCTGTGGTGTTACTTGAAAGTAACCTGGATCAGTTGAAAATGATTATTGCAAATTCTAGGGCTACCAATATTAGTTAAAAAAAAATACACCTGCTTGTAAGTGACAGAAAATTCAAAAATATGACATACTTAAACAAAAAAGCAAGAAAAAAGATTGAAACACAAAAACTAACAATGTACAAAAAATACAAAATTCAGTAGATATTAATTACATTGTATATTGAAATAGATGGTTCTAGGGCCCAGGATATAGCTCAATGGCATAGTGCCTGCCTGGCAAGCATGAGGTCCTGAGTTTAATTCTTGGTACAAAAAAAATTTTTTCTGTAAGTTTTTTTAAATTAATTTATTTGGTATAGGGTCTCACTATGCAGCCCAGACTAGTAGGTATCCTCCTGTTTTCAGCTTCCCCAGTGCTAGGATTACAGGTATGCACCATAAAGCCAGCCTCAGTGACTGGTTCAGAAGGAAGAAGATAAATTATCAACATTTGCAGATGATATGATACACTATGTAGAAGACACCAAAACTTCCAGTGACAGACATCTAGAATTAATAAAGAAATTCAGTAGCATAGGTGTATAGAAAGTCAGTACTGAAAAATCAATACCATTCCTGTACAAAAGCAAAAACTCACTTATAAACTAGAGAGACCACACCCTTCACAATACCATTCCAAAATATATAATACTTAGGAATCAATATAACAATGGGAGTAAAAGATGTTTATATTTCAAATTATACTACTCTGATAAAAGATATCAAAGAGGATTTTAGAAAATGAAAATTTATTCCTTGCTCATGAACAAAAATAACCAATACAGGAAAACTGCTAACTCCCAAAACTCTTACACAGATTTAATTCAATTCCAACCAAAATGCCATTAGAACACCTCACCAAACTAGAGGAAACATTCTTAAAATTCAGTGAAAGGAAAATAAACCTAGAAGAACAAGGACAATCCTGACAACAATGGCAAGACAGGACATATCATACTCTCTGACTTGAAATTGTAGTACAAAGCTGTGGTGCTAAAATCAACATGGTACTTGCAAAAATAAATAGACAAATCAAACAGATCTGAAGACCAATGGAACAGATTAGAAAATACAAGCACAACCATAAACACACTTAGCTGCCTTCTATTTGAGAAAATGGACAAAAGTGTTTATTGGAAAAAGAAAGTCTTTTTATAAATAGTACTGGAAAAATAGGATTTCCACACCCTGAAGACTGAAATGTTTATGTAGTAGACCCATGGCTATCTCCATACACTAAGCTAAAGTCAAAAAGAGTGAAAGATCTAAATATTAAAACAGAAATACTCAATCCAGTGGAAGAGAAAGTAGGTAGAAATCTTGAAATGACAAGGATATGTAAATACTTCATCAACAAAAACCAAACTGTATGGGAAACAGCAAACAGACAACTTGGATTGTGTGTTAAAAACAGTTTTCACATCAAAACAAATCAACAGCAAAGTGAAAGCAAAACAAATAAATTGGAAAAATAAAAATTTCTCAGAAGAAAATTTTATCTAGGAGATATAATTTTTTTTTAATTCAAGACCTCAAAATTGAAAGATTCAATTAAAAATGGACATCTGAGCTGCATACAAACTTCTTGAATCAACAGTTACAAGTGGCAAACAAATTTATGAAAATGTGTTCAACATCATTAGTCCTTCAAGAAATATGAATGAAAATACTGAGATCCCATCTCACCCCAGAAAGAGTAGCTACCATCACACATCACAAAACTCAATCAGTAGCAAAGGTTGGTAGAGATATAGGAAACAAAGAATGCTTCTGTACTGTAGGTGGGAGTGTAGACTGTTATAACCACTGTTGAAAGCAGTGAGGAGAGGCCACAGAAAAACAGCAACAGAAGCCCCACTGCAACAAAAAACCAACCACGTAAACAACTGAGCAAACGGGCAAGCCCCCCAAAAACCAAAAAGAAAAGGAAACAAAAAAAGAAAAACAAGAAACAAAAGGCAAAACAAAAAAAAGACACATAAAACTGAATGGAAAAAAAAAAGAACAAAAACAAACGCGAAGTTAAAAAAACCGAACAAAAATACAGTAAACAAAGCAAATGCCAATGACTAAGAACAGAAAAGCTCCACGAAGCATGTTCTGCTCAACACAAAGGTAGTTAGACAGCTATAAACACAAAAAATGTACCCATAATTCAAATGCAAAATCAACAAACAGCAAAAAATGCTCCCAACAAACAACCAAATTGAGTTAAAGTGAAAAAAAAATAAGTCAAGAGCATAATATAAAGAACCTACATATTAAAACCCACGTAAAAGACCCTACAATCAGAGAAAAACCCACACAATATGGACAGTAAAAAAATTAAATTAGCAGAACAAAAATCAGAAAAAAACAACGGCAACAAAGAAACACAAAATTCCGCCAAGAACCCAACAAGACAAGGAAGGAATCAAGACAAAAAAAAAACACTAAAACAACAACCAATAACTAAAAGCTGACCAAAATTGATAGCCAAAAGAAATTAGGAGGCCCAAAAAGAAACAGAGCAAAAAAGCAAAGCGTCCCCAAGGAGAGTCAAGTACGAAGGATAGAACACAAGAACCAAAGCTGAAAAAAAAAGAACAAACATTACTAACAACCAGAACCAAAAAAAAATACTACCAAGAATTGAAAAAAAAGGAAAAGAAATCCTGCAACAGAAAAGAAACTACACCGAGGTCAAGGACAGACATTGGAAAAACTAAAAAGCCAACACAAGAGCACGGGAGAAAACAAACAAAGGAAGAAAAAAAACAATCCAGGACACAGTAACTATGGAAAACAAAAAAGGGCAAAAAAGCAGACCCACAAAAATAGAAAAATGCCCACAAAATCAAGAATGTCACTTGTCAACACAGAAGTAAGAACAAACAAGTGGAAAGAAAAATGAAAACAAGAAAAATCGCAAAAAAAAAGAAAAAAAAAGAAAAAAAAAAAAAAAAAAAAGAAAACAAAACAAACAATGGGCCGCACCATCTCCCCCTTTCATCAAACCCTACACAAAGACGACAGCAAAGGACAGATCAAAGGGAGACGAAGAAGCAAAAAGGCTAAAAGCGAAATAGCAAAAATCTCAATTAAAAGAAACAAATAGAAGGAATAAAAAGACATAAAACCCAAACAGAAGGAACAAAAAATTTAAATAGCTCACAAACAATGCAAGGAAAAAGACAAAATCAGAGCCCCCCAAGCCCAGCGGCCGCAGCAAAAAGATAAACAGGCAAAATAAGACAACAAAGAAAAAGAAAAAAGAGCAAAAGTAAAGGAGTCCTATGACCCCCCATTATAATTCACGCACCAAACCCAACAAACGACACGCACAAAACTCACAGCCTAAATCTAAGCTCCAAAATAAAAAACAAAAAAAAGAAAAAGTGACACAGACACACAAAAACCAAAGACAGAGTGAATGAAACAAGAAGAAAAGATATCAAAACTAAAAAAATAAAAAAATAAAAATGCCCCACAAAAAATACATGCACAACCATGTGAAGAGACAACAACAAATTCGCGTGTGTATATATGTAGGACAGGGTCGCAAGATCAACACACCACGCAGAGGAACCCGCCGGCATGCAACCCTCCGAGAGCGAACAGCAAACACATGGCCCAGCAAACCCAAACCCAAGCAAAGCCTCAAGACAACGCAGGCATCGCACCACACCACATAGCAGGGAACAAAACAGAGACCAAATGCATATCTAAGAAGGCACATAAAATAACAGAGCCAGCACGCTGAACAAACGAAACAACAAGCCCACTAAAAGATAGAAGGCAAACACTTAGTAGAGAATCCCCATACAAAAAAAAGAATGATAAACACCTTCGATATTCAATGGCACAAGATAGGCATTTCCATTCCAATTGTTACAAATAAGAGATTACAAAGGAATGTGACCAAAGCAAGTTCAAATCTATCAGGTCAAACATTAAGTCCTATAATTCAATGTTCAGCACCCAAGGCCATCTTCAAGAAGTTGTGGGCTCCAAATGGTTTTGGTGGCTCCAACCCAAAGGCACTTCTGGTGGTTGCAGTTCCCACAACTTCTCCCTGCAGCTGGTTTTCCTCCCTCTTTGCAGGTTTCTACAAATGATCCATGCTCCTTGGTCCTCCAAAGACTCATTCACATTCCTTTATGTAAAAGTTTCGTTTCATCAAACTTCTGTGTTCTCAACTGAACTTTTGGCTACACACAGTAACCTCTCAGAAACACACATATTGGGCTCCCATGTCTCCTGAAATCAGGGTATAAGCTACCTTAACTTCACAACTCAAACATTCTGTGTTAACCTAAAACAATCACCATATGAGCGTGGCCAAGTTCTTCTGCCAGTTGGAGCGGTATCCAGGCTTCCATTTTTCTGGCTGCAAGTTTCCAGTGCTTCCAATGCTGAGCACTCTAAATCCAATTCTGAGGAAAAAATCTCTATCCTGCCACAATTCTGGTGTATGGTGAGACTTCTGCCATTCTGGAAAATGGAGCTCTGTGACTTTCTCCTCAAAGCAGTCTTTCACCTTTGCAACTTTCATGCTAGAAAGGGTTGAGTTCTTTGTTTTCTGTGATTCCTCCAGGCAATCTTTTTTATTCTTTTGGTCATTTTTAGCAATCGAGATTTCCACTGCTCTATTTTTGCTGCTCCAGATTTACTGAAGCTTCCCTTTTGGCCAAAATCACAACATTTTAAGTAATTCTGCTGAGCTCTTTGCTCTTGATTCTTAACAGAAATATGGCTAACAGTCTCCAACAGTAGCCATTCCACAATGACAATATTAAATTGCCTTGAAATACATTCTCCCAGATTCCTTAGTCTATCACATTTAATTCTATTCTCATACAAAGTCTCTGGACAAAAACAAAATGGAGTCAAACTTTCTGCAAAGCCATAACCCACATCATCTTGTCTTTAGCACCCAATGCAGTCCTTCTTTCCATCAGAAACCTCCTGATCCCAGTCTGCACAAGAAACATTACTAACAGCCTTCTGGTATTTAAAGATATGATGAGCATCTCCTGTGCAGCATAGACTAAAGTACTGCAGCTCTACCATTTCAGCTGGCATCACAAAATTTTCCTAATCTCTTCACACAAGCTTTCCAACATGATCAGGTATAGCCAAAGTAAACACCTCACTTCTCTGTACTTAAATACTTTTATTTTAAAAGTATTTTTTAAAAAAACAACAGCAAATAAAACCAAAAGAAAATATAATACAGAATTTCAAACTAAAGTAATAGAAGTTAACAATAGTTAGTATATTCCTAATTGATATCTTTAAAATATTTGCTCAGATTACAAAATGTAGGCATCCATATTTTTATTTATAAGGAATACAAAATAGTGATAGAAAAGTAAACACGATTAAGAATGGCACAAGTTTTCACTAAGCAAAGTAATAAGTATTGACAAATGGTTCCTGTATTACTTGTGCTAACTTCAAATTAGTTTCTAAGGTTATCAGATATAAACATCTAAGATCCTTTTAAAGACAAAAAATAACAAAGAAGTGATAAGATACTCAAAAGAAAAAATCAGAGTAAATAAATTTAGCGGTACAGATAACAAAACTATTCTGCATATATACCCAAATATTTCTTCCTTCTTTCATTTATCTTATCCCTCATGCCATTTTTTCCTTCCAATTGGAGAGATTTTTTCCCTTTCATAATATCTGTTGTAGCTTTTAGATTTTCTTTTTTATTAATTTTATTGAGAAACAAATAGCAATAAGACACTTTCAAAACTGATTGCTAGGACAGTTTTGACAATTAATGCATTGCATATTGTTGTCTTTGTAGTGAATATACATAGTACAAGAGACAGACATGATATCCTGTCCAAACACTATTAGTACAAATCTTTCTTCTCATTGAATTAATAGAAAGTAGCTACATATCTATTTAAACTACTTTAGATGCAAAGTGGTCCTTCATTTGTATCCACTTTTGTTTCATAGTTTTGTCAGAGATGGGTATTCCATTGCCATTTCAATATTTCAGTTGCATAAATTCAGAATAATAATCCAATATAATCCACTAATCCATAATAGCAGTGGGAAAAAAGGCTGGGGTGATAGCTTCTCAGTCTAAATGCATGACTGGCAAGTGCAAGGACACAGGTTCAATCCCTGGTACCACATGTGCCTGCCCCAGAACCTCTAGTGCTCTGTGCTAATCAATGAAAATCATGGATAGTCATACATGCCAATAATCCTAATTCTGGGAAGCCTGAGAGAGGAAGATCACTATAAGTCTAAACTGCATAGTGAGGACCTATATCAATAAATACTAATAATATTTTTAATTGAAGGACAGTTTTATTTACCTCAAAGTTTGTGGAGGTTTCACTCCATGATCATCTGGCTCCAAGACAGAGTGGAATTGGATGGGATAGAAGACAGCAAAAGAAACAAGAGCAGAGCAGAAGGAGTAAGCCTCTTTTCCTCCCTTGTTGTGTATGCAGACTGCATACTCTTGTTGCTTAATTCTAATGCAAAGTTTTGTTACTTAATGTACACTTTTCCATGGGGTTGTCTGGGCATATCTAACTAGATTTTATCTCTGTTGCAGAATTCAACACCTTCTATTTACTTGAAAGATGAGATTCCAATACATCTGGTCTACTATTTGTTTTCCTGGGGTTGGCCACAGTATTGCTAATGAACACAAAGAAATCCAATTATTAGATACTAAGCCTATACACACACACACACACACACACACACACACACACACACACACAATTGGAAACAGTACCTGTGTCATGTCGCTAATAGCAGTATAATCAGCATCAATGATAGCATTAAAAAAAAACTATGGACAAAAAACAAGGACAGACAAAGAACCATCCTTGTCCATAGAAAGTAGATCTTCCACTACAGAATGAAGAGTAGGACAGACGAAATATCAGCCTACCATTGAACTTCAGTAAATATCTATTAGCAAGACAACTTTCCCTCTTCTAGAGACAGCAAAATATTTAACAATTACACAGTAAATTAGCAATCTACATATTCATAAGCCTTATATAGTAAGATAACATATTTCCCCATATAAATAGTTAATTTTGTTACTCCGTGCACCTTGGTTATCCATATAAATTTTACATCACAAAATTTGTTGTTATTTAACTTATGATAAATAATTGCCATTTGCAACATATTTTGTCTTCAGATTCAATAATGCATGTCCCTCAACTTATTTAATTAATTTTGGCATGACATCATCTTTTTATGTAAGATTCTGACACATATTTGTTATATGTACTCCTTCTAATATTTTTGGTTCTATTGCAATGAAATTCTAAAAATTGCTTTTCTAACTTTAAAGATAAATTAAAAATGCAATTAATATAACCATGTGTGCCCCAAGTTGTAATAATATTTATTAGGTCTTAGTAGTTAGTTTCATGAAACCCTGTAGTTTTCTAATTGAACCATCATTACCTGCAAATCATGTCAGCTCAGCTACTTCTTTTAAAGTTTTATTACTTTAATGGACATGTGGAATAATGTATGCAAATAAAGTATAAACAACTAAAAGAAAATTGAGCAACATGAGCATTGACAAAGGGACTAAAAACATAGACTATTGAAAAGATGCATGACGGAAAGATGGCTCAGTAGAATATGCTCTTTCCTGGCAAGCACAAGGGCCTGAGTTCAATCCCCAGTTCTGAAAAAAAGAAAAAAAAAAGTAAGACAAAGAAAATAACAAAGAACAAAGAAGAGAAAGAAAAGATGCTACTTAACAAGATAATAAGAGGTGCTGGAACACATGTCTAATACAGATAAATGTTTTTCATTGTTATCCTTATAAAAGCTGAATATTTTCTTCATTCTCAGATTGTTTCTTTTGATGTATTCTCCTGTTTTTTTTCCCTTCTGTGTTTTTATCTTTCTAATGTATCATATGTGGTCATAAAAATCTATGCATAATTTTTATCCTCATATTGTTCAGGTTTATTTTATGTTCCACAATACTGTGTACCTTGGTGTACCTTCTTAACAGAAGGTATATTTTCCAGTCGTTGTTTACTGGTATATTAGTTAACATAAACTGTCTTAATGTTATTCAATTACTTTTTGATTTACTGATATTTTCCAGCTACTCAACTAAAACTAAAGGACATAAATATATTTTGCAACAATTGTGAAACTGTACGTTGTTCCATTTGTTTCTCCAAATTTTAGATTTATTCATTAAATTCCATGTTCTTATGTTAATATACATTACCTTTTTTATGCCATCCCGCTAAGGTTTGGCTTTCAATTATGAAGTAGATCTCTAGGCACAAGGAAATGATTAGTGATATGTGTACTGTGCTTGGAATTAAATTAGAAACATTTTCTATGTATTCTTTATGTGGTATTGCTCTTAGAGGTTCTTTCTTTTGAGACAAGGTCATGCTACATATTGCAGCTAAGGCTGGCTTTGAATTCAGCAGTCTTCCTGTCTCAGCCTCCTTAGGGCTGAGATTATAGACATAATCCTCCATGCCCAAACATCTGTCCATTTTTAAAGTCCTCTTATTTTAGAAAAATGTGTCATAGGTGTTTCTTAATTGACTATATCAAGTCAAAAGGATTCACCTACAAAACAAAAAGACGACTCACAAATTTGGAAAAAAAATCTTAACCTATATCCATCTAGACAAAGGTCTTCTATGTAGAATATATAAATACCTAAATAAAATTAGGGTCCCAAAACATAAAAACCCATTTCCAAATTTGGTATCTGAGATGAATGTACACTCCTCAGAGGAAGAAATGTAACAGACAAATATATAACTGAAAAAACTGCTGCACATCACTGGCCATTCAAGAAGTGCAAATTAAAACTTTTTACCATTTTACCACAGAATGAATGGCTATCACAAAGAAATGAACTATTAACAAATAATGGATATGCTTTGGTGAAAAAGGAACCCTTCTCTACTGCTGGTGGGAATGTAGACTGGTATAACCACCATGGACATCAGTGTGGGGACTCCTCGAAACACTAGGATTGGAAATCCCATTCAATCCAGCTATTTCTTTTCTGTATATTTTCCCAAAAGAACTGAAAACATCATACCATAGTACTAAATGTGTACCCATGTTTATAGCAGCACAATTTGTCATAGCCATCTCTTGGAAGGAGCCAAAATGCCCATCACCTGAGGAATGGATTAAAAAGATGTAGTATTTTTATCCACTCAGCTATAAAGAAGGACAAGCACAAAGACATCATAGGTAAGTGGATGCAACTAGGGGCTAGACTCATAAGTGCAATAAACAAGACACACATGTGTATATATTTTATTGTTTCCCTTGTGTAAGAACGTGAAGGAAGAAATAAAACCTAAAAGGTATAACAAATATAGTAAAATGAAAAGAAACAGAACTTAAAGATTAAAAAATAAAAAGGAGAGAAAGATAGGAAAAAAGGTACGAAAAAAAAGCAAGTATATATACAGCATGGCCGAGGTAATTGTATTAAGAATTCCCAGCAGTTTTCTTTTTTCTAAATAGCAGTTAACATGAAGAATTTTCACCTTGACTATCTCTGTATACTGATGTCTTCATGTAAGCAACTTCATTGAGGACAGCAATTTGTATTACAAGAGCCACACTTACATGCTTGTCATCTTGGTCTTTGAATTGTGTACCATTTATAAGGTCATATCAATGAGTACAATACTCTCTTTAAAATAAATTTTTAAAAAAGATAAGAGAAGAAATAAAATAGAGACAATAACAAAAATTCAAGGTTTCTTGAAAGCAAGTGGTAATATTCAATCATATGTCCAATATTACATAACTGTATCTGCTAATTTGAGCAACAGAATTGATGATAAAAATAGATATCTGAATCATCGTTAATCAGCTACTCTTGTTTTGAAAATCTATAACCTGAGTAAATATTGCTGTTTGTTATGCTGTTTCTTTGTTTTTGAGTTTTGTTCTTGCTTTGTTTTCACTCTTCAAAGTAAAATTAAATTAAATTTTAAAAAGCCTGAGTTCAATGCCTGATACCACAAATAAATAAATAAATAATAATTAAATAATTAAATAAATTTTAAAAAGCATGAACTCCACTTAAGGGCTTTATTATTTCAAAGAATTACTATATTTAAAAGAAATTTATGCTACCAATGTTTTAGTGTTCTCAGGATATTTATAGAAAAAATACATGGTAAATTATTATTTCTATTTACTAAGAATTGGTATTTTTATACTTGGAAATGAATTTGATGATATAGTTAGCTGCTCCATAACCTGAGCAATTTTTCTCATAATAAGAAAATATTATTAGTCAAGAATGGCTATAAATTAAAGTACAAGACCTTTGTACTGCCAGGGAGATGGCTCAGTAGAATAAGTGCTCATCTGGCAAAGCGCAAGGGCCTGAGTTCAGTCCCTGGTTCTGCAAAGAAAAAAAAAAAAGACCTTTGTACTTATACTGACTACACTAAAGTCCAGCTTAGTCTCCTGTGCACACTGTAATATGAGCTGAAAGCAATTTTTACTTTGATTTGTCATTCTGCTTTCGTGATAATATTGTAAAATACTTTGTCATTTTATAGGAAATAATTTCATCTAAAAAATAAAGAAGATAGCCTGAAAATTGTAATAAAATTTTTGCATGTTTAGAATTTATACAAAAAAAGAAACATACTTTATTTAGTACATCTGTGTAGCACAAATGTTTGGAATAATTCTTTCAGTTACACACTGGTACACAGTACTTTTACTGCATAACATACCTTTCATTTTAGAGGTTTCTTTTTTATTTCTGTTTTCTTAATTTTGTTATTTATTAAACAGAGAACAATTTATAATTAAAACAGAAATTTTAACAGAAATTTGAATTTCACAGTATTTGTTGAAATACAGTGTTATCTTCCAACCAGTTATTCATATTACAAGATATATGCTTGTAAAATTGGAAGAACAAAGAAAAAAGAAACAACTGTATAAGAAATTAAGAAGAGAAAAAGCACAAATGAAAAAAGGAGGTGAAACAAATTAAAGCATTAACTTCTTCTTTCCACAGATCAACAGAAATACACAGTACAGTTGTCCAAATTATTTTGCTTGCATACATAGATAAATCTCTTTTGCCCTCTTCCTCTCCTTTCCTTCTCCTCAACTCAGTAACTCTTTCTTTTGGATAAGTTCTTTCCCTTTTCACCATATCTATTGTACCATTCAGATTCCATTTTTCTCTTTCAGTTCTCACACTAAGGAGACAAAATAACTACATGGTATTTCCAATGATTTCTAACATTATTTCTGATGAAAACTTCAAAGTCATTCAAATTACTCTTTTTTCATATGCAATAACTTATCCACCTATCTGGCTGATTCTTTTTCTTCTTTTTGAGACAGAGTCTGACTGACTGGTCTTGACCTTGTGACAAACTTCTTGCCTAATTCTCCCAAGCACTATAATTGTAGTAGACCACAACCATGTCAAGTGAGAACTTTTTTGGATAAAAAAAGTGGAAAAATTTTGTGTTATCTTTTGTCTGATATTAATTACACTGATTTTTCCCAGTAAGTGACCAGAACTTCCAGATTGCTCAGGATATATATATATATATATATATATATATATATATATAATTTATTTATTTTTGCAGAACCAGGGATTGAATTCAGGCCCTTGAGCTTGCCAGGGAAGTGCTTATTCCAATAAGCCATCTCCCCAGCCCCAGAAAATGTATTTTTAATGTTCACAATCCCAACAATTCCATTAAAGGATCCCCTAGATTAGTGGAGATGGTGAATATTTTTCATATTTCTGGTGAATATCCATATCTCCCTTTCTGAGAAACATCTATTCAGATCCATTGTCCAGTTTAAACTGGATTATTTGTGAGTTGAGTTTCTTATACATTTTCAGCAATCATCAAATATGCAAAATATATTGTAAATATTTTCTATGAATCTATGCCTTCTGTCTTCTTTCCTTATTTTCTTTGCTGTGAATATTTTCACATTGATGTTATTGCATTTATCAAATTTTGGTTTTGTTGTGAATACTTCTGATGCCCTCTACAGGTAAATTTCACCTATAATTACTTTTAATACCTTTCCAGTTTCATGTCTTACACTTAACCACACATTAATACAATTTTGAGTTGATTTTTTTTACATGATAAGTATCCAATTTTATTGATTTAAATAGCACATTTGTTCACTTGGAAATACAAGCATATCTGAAGGAAAACTCCCCACCCCATCTTCAAGGAAGATAATGATTACCTTTACATTTCTTACCCCATCACATCATCTTCTTAGAGAGAATGCTTAATGTTCTCGCTCCTTTCTTATGGCCTATCTTCTGTTAAAATTCTCTGATTGTCCTTTTCTACCATATCAGCTTCAATTATCTGGATTATCACTGGGCAGTATAGACTTTCAAATATGTTAATACCTTGGTTGCAGATAATTCTTCATATTGGGAATTGATGATAACATTTACCTTTGTAAACATCTCTATGTATATAAATTAATATATGTCTTTGTTCTGAAGTGAGAGCAGCAGTGTTCCTCATTGATCAACCTAACTTATCATCTACAGCTAGCATACTAACATGAAAATAATGGAATAAAATTTAAGACACTAAGAACATGTTCTAAAACGCTAAAGCTCTGTGAAAAATGCTTAGTGTCATGTGTTGCTTCTAACATTTTTACAAGCACAACAATTTTAATAATTATATATAAGCTTTGAAAAAATATAAGCTTTCCTAGTATAATTGCCATACTAGTCAAAGTCTACTGAGATAATTGAAATGAATAATTTTCAAGTATAAAAATAAAAATAAATAATTAAATATTTGATTTTATGTCAAATTATTACTCATTACTTAGCTTGATTTTTGATATATATGTTATATGTACATAATTGAAATAAGTATATATGCATAAATTAATGGATTTTCATAAAGACTCATAGTTTTTCTAAAGAATGGATAACTATCCCATTTGTGTGAATATTATTAGAACAGGAGCCTCTGATTTTTTCGAAGAGATATAATGTTAAATGGTGCCTTATTTATTTATCAAGCATACATGGTAAATTACATATGTTTAAGAATAAAAGCACAACTATATATATTTCAATGATCCAACAGAAATTTGATGTGTTTGCATATTTTTATTAATAAGTACTTTCATTTTTTAAATTTTTTAAAAGACAATAAAAATATTTTTAAAAAACACTAGAAACAATACAAAATTTCAATAAACAATATAACAGGAATTTAACAATGGTTGTTATGTTGCATAATGTTCATCTTCAAATGAGTTGTATTTGCATATTTAAGAAGGAATTATCCTTCACTGTATACTTGAACATTTACTGTCTTTTCCACCTTGATGTAAACCAATTGATCATCCGGTTTTCAGTGCTCATTAGCACAAAAGGACACATTGTGGCATAGCCACTGCCCACAAGCATCTGCACACAATGATGAACTGGGTCATTTTTCCACAGTATTCCAGACGTTGAGAAAATAACACAGTCCAAAAAGTACATCACCATAAAAAAAACCATGAGCAACAGAATGGTCCGAGTGGCACTTTCTTCTGGGGCTGATTTTACAGAAAGCCTAGTGTTGTGAAGATGCCGGAGTTGCCTCGTATGCCTGCACAAGAGACTCACCATGTGCCCAGCTGACAGGGCCATCAGCCCAATAAAGGAGATGTCCTGAAAATTCACCAATGAGAGAAATATGAACCTGAACAAGTAACTAATAGGCCACTGACAACAGGATTCAGTTACAAACACAAAACTTTGAGAGGTCACATTGGGGCTGGCACCAACTGAGACCAAGAAACGACCATTCAGGAGCATATTGAAGATCCACAGAAAGACAAGGCAACATGGGTAATGATGTGAAGATTTATATTTGAGTTTTGCCAAACAAGAATTTCTGGGGCTGAGCATGACAGCTTGGAGGACACTCAGCAGGCAGGTGGTACAGATGGAAAGGGCCCTCATCAACCTGTTTATATAGATAAGTAACTTACACATGAGATCACTTCTCCAATCCTGGAACTCAAAAGTGTCTGAAGCTATGAAGCCCACAGTTATCAACATAGACAGGTGGATTAAGGTCAGCTGTGCAATGGTCAGGTCAAGGGGCTTGTGCTTGTGCTTGAGGACAAATGTGAGGATGTGGAACAGAAGTAGGATCATGTTGGCTGCAATCCCAATGGTGATTTCAAAGAAGACTGTGCTTTTTATGTCAGTATAACTGGAAAATTTTCTCCTTTTATTCATCTTTGTGGAGTTAAACAAACATTGAATGTCTGAGGAGAAAACCAATAAAAATTATTTTTCACATGTATCGCCACCATTGTCATCTCAATCAGCACTATGGCCTCACCAGAGCATGTGGATTTCTCTCCACTCATGCCTTCCACCTTTAGAACTCAAGTCCTCTTTCCACACTCCTGGATTGACAACTATCCTCACACCTATCCCAGCCTTCCTCACTGGTGGCTGGATATCAGTTTTATTTCTGATTTTTCTTTGCACAGCCACAAATAAACTATCATCTACAGTGAAAAATATTCATCTGATTTTGTCCCAATAAGAAACTGGATGAAGTAATGGATATATCCTAAGAGACCCAGATATTTTAGTAAAAGAGAATTTCACATGTATATAAGGAAATAAGATCTTCTCAAGCGATAAATGTTTGTGGGGCAGCAATGCACACTTATGTAATTTTAGACCATATCTTAGCTCTGATTTATTGTCAGAAGAAAAATTCATAGTGAACAAATGTTGCTAAGTAGGTTATGCTACAAGTGGTGCAAATTTACATCTCTCATCTGAAATTTATTAAATGAAGGACTAAAAATATTAACTAAAATATCTGAGCCACTTACCTTGTCTAAATGCATAATTGTTACTTGGAAATAGGAGAAAAAGTTTTAAATAAGGAGGGGAGCATGATAGAGAGGAGGGGAAAAGAAATGAAGGGAAATAATAAAAATGAAAGTAAAGGAAACAATGTAAGTAGGAAGAGAAGAGGAGTTGAAAGAGGGGTAGTTGAACAGGCAAAAGACAAGTTATATCATGTACAGGTATAAATTCTTTATGTTGAATATGATCATTATCTATATCAAAAATGTACCAACAAAATCTAACTTAAAAACAGAAAACTCAGCACATCGAATCCACAGTTAACCATTCTGTAAAATGTGGATAATTAGACCACTTATTTCCTACAAATGTTATACACCCAACAAGGCATAGGAATGGAACATAAATTATGCTTATTATTTCATCATAAACTATATTCATAAATTGAGAAATTTGACAGAATACTTGAAGTAATCCTTCTCTGGTGTACTGAAAAGACCAAGGAGAAATTAATACTAAAATACTGGACTCTTGCCTGCACATGTATTTCATGTAGTTTACAAAATTTATCCTCATAATTTTGTAATGAAATACCATTCCATTGGTACATTGAAACATTTAAAGATAATATTTTAAAAGAATTACTTGAAAAATAGAATATAAATCATGAACCTATCTCCTAATTTTATTGCCGCAAACTATAAATCATAAACATATATCCTCGTATTATTACTGCAAAGCTGATGGCTTTTTTTAATTGAGTCAGGAATAGAACTTGTAAAACTGGCCAAACAGCTTGTTTGATTCCTCCATCAACTGAAGGAATAGAACTATATTATTTTACCATTGCTTAACGAACTGTTAGTGTACACGCATTAAGGATTGAGGTTGGAGATCCATGCATATGCTTTATATTTACTTAGTATTCAGGATTTCAGGAAACCCATGTGTTCTTACCTAAAACTGGCAAATCTTCCTTAGAGCTGAGGACTGATCTCCAGAGCAGTAATACAAACAAGTGCTGCATTTATGAACTCCCATATATGTTTTTAATTTATTTTTTCTATGTATTTATTACAGGATTTGCAGGGTCTCACTACCCAGATCATATTCATAGTAATCCTCCTATTTTTAGCCTCCTAAGTACTGGAATTAGAAGTGCATGCCATGACACCTGGTCTCACTTATGGTTTTAATTCCTAAAAAGCATCAGAAAGATGCCAGAATATAAGCACAACCATCCATCCATCTCAAAATTTTGTGGATTATACAACTATGTTAGTGAAACAAATTCCATGGATCTTAGTAATGTATTTGTCTGTAGATGTTCTACAGAATGGTATAAATCCAATTCTATACTAATATTATGTTAGAAAATGTATTCTCAAGAATATGAACATGAACATAGACTAACAGAAATGACCTAGTAGTGTCAAAACGCTCCATACCTCATACATCACACACTTGCCAGGCTGAGCACAGTTTTGAGAAAAAGAGGATAAGGCAACAACTCCTCTCATCCACAGGACGATCTACAAGATAGTTCTCAAATACAAATGTTAGAAGTTAAAAATCTGAGACAGAACCTGGCTCTTCCAAAAATGTCAGACAGAATTGTATCCTTTCTCATGTGTGGCAAACCAAGCTTCCCTTACTATAAATGGCATATCACATGGGATGAAATGATGTGTAATGGTAGAACTTATAAGTCAAATTGTGAATGTTATATTAGAAAAATAAAAGTTCCAGGCAAATTGGTGCTTGCCTATCTATAATCCCACCATTTGGAACATTGAGACAGGAAGATTGCTATGAGTTTAGGACCAGCTTGTTCTACATAGGGTGTTCAATGCCAGTCTGAACTGCAAAGTGAGATACTGTCTCATGCAAAAAGGGGAAAAATGAAATAAGCTAAATGAGTAGTTTATGGAAAATGAAAAGCATACGCAGCAGGAAATGTGAGAGAAACTTCTTTGCTCATTTTGAGGAATTAAACACTAGGACCTCTCATAATGAACAATGAAGGCTAGAATAGACTCTGAGAAACACAACAGAGTTCAAAGCCTACACTTCAAGTTTATGTGTGCTGTTTGTGAACTACATAGCTCTAGGAAAAATAAGAAAATCTGAAGCCTATTTGTGTACATACACAGAAATTCTTTAGTTTTTTTAAAAAATGCAATAACATTACTTTTCTGACAATTTAAAAGATGCTGAAATACACATCTTGGTGTTCATTAACCCATATGCATTTATGTAATTAATGTTTACATATATTTTAGAAATAGGTAATAACCATTTCAAAGTAAAAAAAAGCAAAGCAATATAAACTAACCCATGTATCTGTGTATTCAAAGTGGTTGGGGTAGATATATAGTTGCATTGTCTTAATGACTGGAATGATTTGTTCTAATGGTGTTTGTAAATAGGATCACAAGTCCGCATCTTGTACAGCAATTAACCACTAAGAAGAATATATGCAGTGTATTATTTGTTGAAACTGTACTTCCGATTTGATTTGAAACTGTCTCATTGCTATATGTTTATCAATAAAACTGTAGAAAAAAAATAAAATAAATAGAAAAAAAAAAAGTAAACTAACCCAGAAAAATCCCAGAGACATCTCATGACACATATAATTCTCTGATGCCTCACAAATGGTAACAGCTCTAGAAAAGGTTCTCCAATCACCCCTAGAAAGAAAGAACTCAAAAAAGAAACTTCTGAGTTTTGAAAAATAGAGTTCAAATTTGTTTTCACAAATTTATCTTAACAAGGAAGGAGAATTGTCAACATGTATGTTAATAAAATACTTAACCAGTAGAACCAGAAGGTGGTTCTAAGAACACACACACACACACACACACACACACACACACACACACACAATAGAGATCAAAACAGATGAAAATATTGTTTCTAAATCATTCCTCTATTAAAAAGAGCCCTGACATATCTACTATAAATGAAAGCGGAAGAAATATTTCAAAAATGAAGAAAATCAGAGAAAATGTTCATATCTCTTCTGCTGAACAAATTCAGGTGTAATGTTTTCTAAGATCCTAGGTAGAAACATAGGAAAACTCTCTATCATCATGAATCCATTCTACTTTTCATGTAATTGCAATCCAACTTTCATTATTATCTGATCTGAAATCAGACTTTGTCAGAAGAAAGTTAAGTTCCCTTTCAGTGTTGATGCTTTAAACAAAGAACCTCATTGCATACTTCATAAAAATTTAAATACTACAGTGAAAAGATTATAGAGGCTGCTTAGTCAAATATTTTAATTAATTTATGCAAAGGACAAAAGAAAAACTAAGTCTATATATTGAAAACCCAAAGTGAAAATGTATTTCCTTTACAAGGCATGTAAATACAAACATAAAATTTGAGAATCAAATGAGGATATCTTCCTTGAGAAATGACACAGCAAAGAAACCCTTGGTTCAGTGAAATAAACAAATGTCTAAAGTTAATTTGCAATTTCTTATGAAAAATATACTAATTTTAAGACACACACATTAAAGGTTGATGCATACTAAAATCTGAATCTACTAAAACCTCAGCTGAGATTACACTGGCCTGCTTCCATCTTCCATAGCCTGCCTTGGACCCTGATGGCCCACTGATATTGCATCTGTCTACACAGCAGTACTTACCCAGGGGGACACATGGCACTTCTGGTGTTCCTAAGAAAAATCTGCACAGCCTTAAGACAAGGAGGTACTTCTCTCTCCACTCTGCAGGCATGCCATTTTAGCAACTGTAGAAATACAAGATTCCCCTATGGAGGACAGAACTACATAATCCCTTGTGGAAAACTTCACCTGTCTGGATTTTATTTTCCCTCTCATAGGCAATAGCCATCTAGGGACAACTGTGCTCAAACTTCTCTCTCAGTTCACTTGACAGGTCTGTGTGAAGGATTAGAGTGGGCACATTAAGTAGACATCCCATGATCTTTCTTTTCAATCCTAAATTCAGATTAGTCCAAATCCATGGCAAATTTCTCTAAATGTATGATAAACTCCTCTGCTATGGTACATTCTACAGGTCTCCTTAGTCTTCCAGTGGGTCTGAAGCTCCTTTATCCAAAATGTATGACAGGTACCTTCTTCTCTCTTTCTTTACACACAGATCATTTGGTTTCTGGGAATTGCTGTTTTTCTGATTTCTGTATTTCAAAATTTTCAAATTCTGAGTTTCAAGTTTCAAGCTTGAATCAAATTTCACTGTGAATTTTAGTATAAATTAAAAAATGGAAGACTGTGGGTTGAGGTAATCAGAGAAATAGGAATGGAACTAATTTTTTAATGTATTTAATACAGGGTCTACAGCATCTCACTATACATTTTGGACTTGTAGTGATCCTCCTGTTTTCAGCCATCCCAGCGCTAGGATTACATGCACAGGACACCACACCTAGTCTCAATCTCCATTTCGGCATGTGCTGGGAGTGGGGCCAGGATGTCAGGCGGGGCCAGGACATCAGGGGTTCGAACCTTAGTCGTTGTGTCTGTCTAAGCAGGTGCTTCAATCTTCCGATCTATCTGGCAGGCCCTGGAATAAAACAAAATTTGAGGAAGAGCTACAGTTAAATTCCATGCTATGAGGAAGCTAAATGATCAGACTTCACCTATATTATAGGAGGATTTACACTTTCTCTGAATGAAAATAATTCAATATGTAAAATTATACAGAGTTAAGAGATATGTTATGAAAAGAAACCAATCAAAAGAAAATAGTGTTTTAGCTAGACTAAAGATGTGCTCAAAAAATAAAAAAAAGATGTTCTCACTATGGGAGTTAGAAGCCACTCGTTTAAAACAACTATGATCAATATTATAAAGGTTAATGCATAAAAAGGATTAGGAATTTTTTCCTGTGTATATGGTACAGGTTTTCACTCTGCAATTCAATCTCCTAGTGATTCTCAGGTTTTTAGCTTTCCCAGTACTGGGATTACAGGCATTCACTACCACTGTCAGTCTCAGTGGCAGATTCAGCACACCCAGGGGCTGGAACAGCACAGCATGTGATGCTGGGGATCAAACCCAGTTCCTATGCTTGCCTCATTGGGCCCTTAGTGCACTGAGATATCTCACTGGGCTAGGATTATTATTCCTCTGGAAATAAATGGAAATTTTAAAAAAATATTGTCAATAGGAAAAATAAATATTCAATAGTGCAGTATAAATTTTCACATGGATTGGTAAGTAGATCACTGATCACAACAAAGGAAATGTTCCAAAATTCAAAACCTGTAAGCAAATGTCAAAACTCAAGCAAACAGTACAAAACATGTTTAAGAATAAAGTAAACACATACATCTCATTAAGCTTTCTAAATAAATAAAGGTCCATGTTGTTGTGGGGGGAAAAATAAATAAATAAATTTAAATATATATGTTAGGACAGATATACACCTACTTTCTCTTAGTTTATTGAGAACAAAGGTTTTTACTAATGTTGTTTAAACAAAATATCATGTGAGTATCCTGTCCTCTGAATAACTACTATGATGACAACCCCATATACAATATATTAGTTATTGTAACTGAATAATGCTAATAAAATGCAATGAAATAATGCAAATAAAATACAATGAAACAATACCTGAAATAGTAATTTTTCTATGAATTTCTGTGGAGTGAAAACATTTTGAAGCATAATATTAACAATATTTTAGATGCACATATCCAATATTCATTAATGATAGCTCACTCAAGAAAATAAAGATGAATCTTACCTCAGACTAGCAGAAAGCATTCATGAGAAACATACATAAGAAATGATATTGAATGGCAAGAAAAAGAAAAAAACCAGAATGCTTTGCCATTACCTTTTTTTTGGGGGGGGGAGGGGAAGGGTCTACAGGGTGTTCAGGGTATCACTACTAGATTGGACTCATAGTGATCCACCTGTTTACAGCCTCCCAAGAGCTTGAATTACAGGCAGGTGCCACAATGCCCAGTCTCAAATGCCATCTCAGTGAGCCCCTGGGGCAGAGCCAGCACGACAGGCCAGGGAATCAAATCCCCAGCCCATTCACATGCTTGCAGATGCTTTAATCCTCTAAACTATTTGGCCAGCTCCCATTACCAAATTTCTGTAAAATATGGAACTCAAAATATTAGCCAGTCTGGTAAGAGAAAGTAATAAAAGAGAGAAATAGCAGGGAAAAAGAAGCCAATCTATCCTTATTCTCAAACGACATGATCCCTAAATAAGAAATTAAAATAGTTCTACAATTAAGACTATTCTACTCTTAAATAATAGATTGTAGACAACATAAAAAAAATGTGAATCTATTCTTGTGCCAGGCTAGGGAGGGCCAATAGGATCAAAATGACCACACTACCAAACTTCATGTGTACACCTAATTCAATCCTGATAAAAATATAACAGCAATTCTCATAGAGCTAGGTCAAACAATGCTAAAATTCATATGAAATCAGAACACTAAATGATAAGAGGAATCCTGGACAACAGCAGCAAAGCAGGAGGTATAACTATCCTAGATTTCAAATTGTATTACAAAGCTTCAATCATAAACACAGCATGGTACAGGTAGAAACATAGACATGTGAATCAACAGAAAGAATAGGAGATGGAAAAAAACTGCAGAAATATTCAGACATCTTTTTCAAGAAAGCTCCCTCAAGAAACCAAATTAGCTTTTCCAGAGGAATCCAAGTACCTGTCCCATTTCCCTACATTATGGGAAGTGTAGCCAGTAAAATAAGTGCCTGAGACCCTTGGAAAGAGAAGAATCCAGGTACCTGGCTCATACTTGTACACCATGGGATGGGCAGCCAGTACAGAAGCACTTGGGACCACCCATATCTAATTTGGACAGGGGAATCCAGGTACTTGACTCAACCCCATATACCAAGATATTGTCAACCAGTTCCGGAAGCAGTTAAGACCCTCAGCAACCAGCTTGGCCAAAGGAATCCAGGTGTCTGACCCATGCTGCTCTAAGACATGAAACACCTCGAATATGGCAACTAACTTGGCCAGAAGATCATAGAATAAATCTACTCTGACAAGAGGAAACATTTTGTATACAATCTCCTAATTTCTGATTTGTTCTGTTATATGACTATAGACTTTATTCCTATGGTCTAAAGTACAAAATTAATGGCAACAAAAGTTTGTGAATTTCTTAATTTTCTTTGATGTTATCATTACGGTAGTTGTACTACAGTAGCTATTGTGTCATATATGTTCTAATCACATGTTCTTCCTTGGGTAACAATATTATGGAGCACTGAGGTAATAACCTCACAATAGTCTTACACAAAAGATGGACAGTGCCAAATCAAAACCAGTATTTCACACTCAACTGATAAGGGAGAAAGGATCTCAGGACAGACACAAACCAAGAATATCTACATCACAAAAGATATCCCTGAAGAATAGATTTTTTTTTCTAACATAGCCTTGATAATCATAATATCACTATGTACTCTCAAAATTTCACAAAGATTTTCACAGAAATCAAAATAGAATTCTTGACCGAGTTTAATCCCACACATGGCATGCCAGTCCCACCCATGGAGTGCATAAGAAAGCGACTGAGACTGGGCTTTTTGGCACGCATCTGTAATCCCAGAGCTTGAGAGGCTGAAAACAGGAGGATCACTGCAAGTCCAGGCTATGTAGTGAGATGCTGTGTATCCTGCACTAAATACATTTTTAAAAATAGCATTCTTTATGAAATAGTAAATGACAAGATCAAGGAGCAAAATGTAATCTCAGACCTCAAACCCACCAAGAACAAGTACAGGAGTCATCAACATAGAAAAAATTGAAAGCCACACACCTGAAATCTCTGAAATGAAAGCAACTGGAGTAAACAAACAACTTCAGGTGTATGTACAGGAAATTAAAAGAGAAATAATCCCTCAGGAAAAAGGGCAAATAATAACCATAATAAAAGTATTATTAAGCATATCTAAAGAACATACAAAATAAAAGAGTAGAGAAAAATGTTGAAAACCTTGAATGAACAATAAACAAATAATTACAATTCATGAAGCATTCAAAGTTATACTTAAAATATTAAATATTCCAATAAAAGTTGGCAAAACCCTTTCAAAAAAAGGTGAAAATGGATGTTCAGACCTTGAAGACATTGGTGTATACAGTGATAACAGGGGAAATATCTCCTAATAGCAACAAGGAACCAAAAAATAATAATTCAACAGGTACTAGATGATGCAAAGATGATCTACACAATATTGATAGGTATCAATGAAGCAGAAATAATCAACAAAAATGACATAAAAAGACTATTTGCAGAAGTTATATCAGAAAACTTCCAAATTATGGGGAAAGAATATGATGTACAAATAAGTGAGGCATACAGAACTACAAATAACAAGACCAAAAATAAATCTGCAACCAGAAATATACTAATCAAGATCCTAGAACTTCAGCATAAGAACAACATATTAGAAGGTGTTAAAGGAAGGAATCAGATGGCATTCAAAGAAAAGCCTATCAGAATTACACCACATTTCTGAACACAAAGCATTAAGACAAGACTATCTTAGAGTGAACTATTTCAACTCATAAAACAAAAATAAATTCCAACCCAGATTATTGTACCCATCAAGATTATCTTTCAAAATTCATGGTGTAGTGAGATACTTCCAAACCAAAACAAAATTCTAGACTATTCAACTAACACTACAAAGATTATTGAAAGACTTTCTAGACAGAAATAAAAATCTTCAAAATTATAAGAGCTATCCATAGGACTGGCAATGCCAAAAGTTTTTGACTTGATCCATTGACAGCTCAGCATATTAATATGGCTTTACTTTTTATACATTGGTTTTATATTTTTCTGCTGAAAAGACCAAGATAAAACAAGACTTATATCACAAGAAATACAAGTGTTGAATTTGACAAGTTCAGTCAACTCCCCTCAGGATTTACTCTGAAACCTTGTACCACAGTTTGAAGATCCTTTGTCTATGCCAGCCATGTGGATGAGTCACGGTCATTGCTTGACCAATTTGTTCTCTGTGAAAGCCTGAGAGAATGTTTTCTCTCTAGGTGACTTTCCTAAGGTACATTATACATCATCAATCACTTTCCTCTGTGGCCCCATAAGCTCCTTGATCAGAAAATTTGGAACACTACTGAGTAACA
>NW_004525040.1:49802-61965 GCF_000260255.1 Octodon degus
TACTTTCTCTTAATTCAATGAGAAGAAAGATTTGTACTAATAATGTTTGGACAGGATATCATGTCTGCATCATTTACTATGAATAACTACTATGAAGACAACAATATGCAATTTATTAATTATTGAAACTGTCCTACTAATTTGAAACTGGCTCATTTCTATTTATTTCTCAATAAACTTAATGAACAAAAACCAAAATTACAAAAGCAAAAACAGAAACAACCAAGAAGGACAAGCAAATAAACTCTGAGGAAAAGTAGGAAACCAACAGCAGGAAAATAACATGACTAAGATAAGGCTATGCATATCAATAAATGACCAACAAGGCAAATTGATTCTGTTCACCAAACAAAAGAAACAGACTCACGGAATCGATCAAGACACAAAATCCAACCATATGTTGTATACAACAAAATATTTAATTCAAATGGAAGTTCATGGACTGAAAATCAAAAGATGGAAAGCAATACTCAATGTGTCAGGAACCTAGAATATAGGTATCTATATTGGTTGCAGAAAAGGAGAACTTCAAACCAAAGGGATCAACCTTGTTAGATAAAAACCACAAGACGAAGAAATAACAGTCATAAATTTGTATGCACCAAATAAGGGACCATCAGACTATATAAGACAAATTTTAATGAACATGAAAAACCAAACCATGTAGAAAATAAGGCCAGTTATCCGGATTCCTCTGTCCAATCTAGTAGTGGAGAATCCCAAGTACTTCTATGCTAGCTGCCTATCCTATAGTGTAGAGAGGTGGTACAACAACCAGGATTTCTCTGACCAAGCTAGTTGCCAAATGTCCCAAGCACTTCTGCACAGGTTTCCCTTTCCATGGTACAGGAGGGTAGACCAGGTACCTGAATTTCTCTGTCCACACAATTTTCCAAGTGTCCCAATTGATTCCAATAACAAAGATGCAACTGGGCAACTTAACACCTGTTGTCACAGAGAGATACATGAGTTTAAAAAAGCATAAGCAAGGAAACAACAAAATAGAGCCAAACTTATGAATGAATTGTCTTAGTATACATTTGCAGAATATTCTACCAAATAACATCTTGATACACATTCTTTTCACTTGAATATAGGATGATCTTAAAAGTAAACCACATATTGGCCCATAACACATGCTTAAGTAAATGTAAGGGAAGAGAAATTATCTCATGACTATTTGGCCATTGTGCAAATAAATTGGAAATTAATGACTAATGAAACTGTAAAAAACATCATACAGACACAGAGGTTAAATATTACACTCATGGACAACCAATGGGTCACAGAAGAAATTAAAGAACCAATTAATAGCATAGATATACAGCTACTTTCTGTTAGTTCAATGAGAAGAAAGTTTTAAACTAATAGTGTTTAGACAAGATATCATGTCTGCATCTTGTACTATAAATAACTACTACAAAGGCAACAATATATAATATGCAACGTATTAATTATTGTAACCATCCTACTAACATGTTTTGGTGTTGTTGGTGGGTTTTTTTTATTTTTTTGTTTGTTTTCTAGCTTCTTTATTTGTTTATTTTTTTATTAATTTAATTGAGAAAAAAATTGCAAGGTGACAGCTTCAAAATAGGTTGGCAGGAGAGTTACAACAATTACTACATTGCATATTGTTGTCATTGTACTAGTTATTCATAGCACAAGATGCAGACCTGATATCCTGTCCAAAATCTAGTAGTAAACATATTTCCTCTTATTGAAATAAGAGAAAGTATCTATATATCTATCCTAACCATTTTGTATATACAGATACAAAATTGTCCTTCATTCATATCACTTCTTTGTTCAGTTTTGTCAAAGATGGATATTCCATTGCCATCCAAATATTGTAGGTGCATGAATTCAGCAAAATATTTCAATATACTCCAGTACTTCAAAATAGTCGTGGATTGTCCACAGGACTAACAGTGTCCAAATTTGATGACTTGAGACTTTCACAGCTTAGCATATTAACATGACTTCACTTTTCATACCTCGTTTCTACAGTTTTATGCTGAATGGTTAACACCAAGATAAAGAAAGACCGATATAACAAAAAACGTAACTTTTCTATCTGACACAATCAGTTAAGTCCCCTCAGGACTTATCCCGAAACCCTGTACTGCACTTTATAGAACCTTTGTCAGTGTCACCCATGTGGATGAGTCACGGCCATTGCTTGACCAATTTGCTCTCTGAGAAAGCCTGACAGAATGTTTTCTCTCCATGTCACACTCTTTAGGCACACACTACATCATCAATCACCTTCCTCTGTGGCCCCATAATCTCCTTGATCAAAACATTTGGGGCACAACTGAGTTACATGATGTAACAGTACAGGTTCTCTTGCACTTTGAGTCCTCACGGACCTTGAAAAGCTAGGGCCAAAATGTTGACTGTCCTTGAAGCCCTTCTTTTTCTCTAATTTTGGTCTGCAAACTTAGGTTGTTAACCCTCAAGAAGAGAATGTTATCATTGCCCTACAACATATGCAGGTGAGTTTAAACTCACTATCTGTCTGAATATCAAACATCATAGGCATAAGATGGAACATCTTTAAAAAACAATTTACTTGAGATACAATCTGGACATACTTAGTATGTCATGACAAGCAGTATATATTTAGAAGACCAGAATGATAGGCCTTCCAAACACGACCCAACTATTAAACATTGTTATCTTCAATGCAGTTGCTCAGATCACATGTATCAGCATATATAGTTAGTCAGGGTGAGAACCCCATCCAGGAACTGCTAGATTCAACAACCTTTTGACAGTTCTCAGAATCATTGCCTTACCCATCTTGTACATATAAATGTATGGCTTTGCCACTATCGTGTTTCTTAGCTTTTCTCCTTGCCCTCTTTTCATTCTCTAATCCTCAAATACTCGCTTTCCTTTTAAATGTTATACCCTTCTATTTGTATTTCTTCTTTTGAGTTCTTATATTAGGGTCACTATATGATATTTATACATGTGGGTCTGGTTTATTTCCCTTAGGTGTATATCATCAAGTGGCATACACTTAAATATGAAACCCTCAGATTTATCATCCTTTGTAGCTGAATAATACTGCATTGCATTAAAATACCACATTTTTTCATCCATTCTTCAGGTGATGGGCATCTTGATTGTTTCCAGGATGTGGCTATCACAAATTGTGCTGCTATAAACATAGGTAAACATATATCACTATGATATTACATACTCAGTTTCTGCAGGGAAATTCCCAGTAAGAGTATAGCTGGTCTAAATAGAATTTCCAGTCCTTGTTTTTTAAGGAGTCTCCACACTGATTTCCATAATGGTTGCACCAGTCTACCTTCCCTTAAGCACTGGAGAAGGGTTTCTTTTTCCCCACAACCTGTCCAACATTTGTTGTTAGTTGATTTCTTTATGATAGCAATTTTTTCTGTGTTGTAATGGTATTTAAGTGTTTTTTTTAATTTGCATTCATGGGTAATAACATTTGTTTCATGTATGTATTAGAGTGTAGAATTCCTCCCTCTGAGAAGTGTGTGTTCATCTCGGATGCCCATTTCTGGATTGGGTCTTTAAATTTTGGGGCCATAATGTTTTCTAGTTCTTTATAAATTCTAAAGAGCAGACCTTTGTCTGAGTGTTTGTCAAGATTTTTTCCATATTTCTGGGTTGTCTTTTCACTTTGTTGGTAATTTATTTGACCTGCAAAATCTTCTGAATAAGAGGAGGTCCCACTTGTTAATTCTTTCAAGTTTTACCATTCTGATTTGATTTTTGTTCATGAACTCTTTGCCTACCCCTATGTCTACAAGAGTTCCTCCTACTTTCTCTTCCAAAATAATTATTGTTTCTGTTTCAATGTTTAAATCTTTAATCCACTTTGACTTTAGCTTAGAGCATGGTGATAGAACTGGATTAGGTTTTAGTTTTTGGCATATAGAGAGCCAGTTTTTCGAGAACCATTTGTTAAAGAGGTTATCTTTCTTCCAGGAAGCATGTCTACCCCTTTTTCAAAGATCAGGTGGCTGGATGTGTTCATAGAGGTATCCTCATCTTCTAATCTATTCCATTGATCCTCAGGTCTATTTTTTGGCAATACCATGCTGATTTTATCACAGTATCCTTGTAGCATAATTTCAAGTCAGGGATTGTAATGCCTCCTGCCTTCTCTTTGTTGTCCAGGATTGTCTGTGCTATTCTAGGTCTTTTCTCATTCCAAAAAATTTAGGAATGCATTCTCTAGGTCTGGAACGTATTTTGTGGATAGTTTGATCAGGATTACATTAAATCGGTACAGTAATTTTGGGAGTATGCCCATCTTCACAATGTTGATTCTCCCTTATCAAGGAATGTCTTTCCTTTTTCTGAAATCCTCTATGATCTCTTCTTTAAGAATTCTGTAATTTTTCTTGAAAAGATCTTTGATTTCTTTAGTTTGACGAATTCCAAGGTATTTCATTTTCTACGGTGCTACTGTAAAAGTTATTGTTTGTGTAATTTCCCTCTCAGTGTATTTGTTATCTTTGCAGAGGAAGGCTCTTCACTTTTGGGTATTGACTTTGTATCCTTCTATGCTACTGAATTTGTGTATTGATTCTAGTAGCTTCTTGGTGGAGTTTTTTGAGTCTTCCAAGTAAAGTATAGTGTCATCTGCAAATAATGATAATTTAACTTATTTTTTTTCTTCACCTATTCGATTTCCTTTTATTTCTCCTTCTTTCTAATGGCTCTAGATCATGATTCCAGAACTCTATTGAATAAGAGGAGTGATAAAGGACATCCTTGTCTTGTACCAGATCTGAAAGTAAAAGATTTCAGCTCTTCCCCATTTAGAATTATATTAGCCATTGGGTTGTCATAAATGAGGCTTTTACCAAATTGAAGTAGAGGCCTTCAATTCCAATTTTCTGTAGGACTTTGAACATGAATGCATGTTGGACTTTGTCAAAAGACTTTTCTGCATCAGTTGAGATGATCATGTAGTTTTCAGATTTCATTCTATTGATATAGTGCATTACATTTATAGACTTTCAAATATTGAACCATCCTTGCATCCCTGGGATGAATGCTACCTGGTCAGGGTGTATAATCTTCTTGATGATTTGCTGTATTCTATTTTCTAGGATTTTACTGAGTATTTTTACATCTATGTTCATTGGGGTTATTGGCCTCTATTTTAGTTGTGTCTTTCCCTAGTTTTGGTATCAGTATAATACTTGCATCCAGGAATGATTTTGGGAGGATTGCTTCCTTTTGAATTTCATTGAAGTATTTTGCTGAGTTTACACACCTATAATATTCAATAACGGAACTTAGAAAAAATGGGGTATACCTATGAATGTCCATTTTGTATCTGTGTATTCAAAGTGGTTGGGATAGATATATAGTTGCATTCTCTTAAAGAATAGAATGATTTGTTCTAATGGTGTTTGTAAATAGGATCACAAGTCCGCATCTTGTACAGCAATTAACCACTAAGAAGAATATATGCAGTGTATTATTTGTTGAAACTGTGCTTCCGATTTGATTTGAAACTGTCTCATTGCTATCTGTTTATCAATAAAACTTTGAAAAAAAATAATAAAAATAATAAAATGAATTTCATTGAAGAGTTTGAGGAGCATAGAGATTATATCTTCCATAAATTTCTTGTAAATTTAGCTGTGAATCCATCGGGACCTGGACTTTTCCTTGTCGGTAGGTTTTTTTTTTTAATTATATTTCATATTTCATTAGCTCTAATTTCGTTATTGAGAGTTGTCATATGTTCTTGATTCAGTTTTGGTAATTTGTACCTCTCTAGGAATCTGTCCATTTCCTTTGTGTCTTCTAATCTGTGAGAGTAAAGATACTCAAAGTGGCTTTTAATAATCTTAACTTCTACTGGGTCTGTGCTAATTACACCCTTTTCATTTCTTATTGCTTGGATTTGAATTTTTTCTTTCCTATTTTTGATAAGGTTATCTAGGGGCTTCTCGATTTTATTTAATCTTTCAAAGAACCAGCTCTCTGATTATTTAATTCTTTTAACTATTTTCTTCATCTCGATTGAATTAATTCCTACTCTAATCATTATGATTTCCTCCCATCATGGGCTATGAGTTTGGTTTGCTCTTCCTTTTCTAGTTGTTGGAGGTGCAGCATTAGGGTTCATATTTGTTCCCGTTCAGTTTTCATAGTGTATAAGTTCACAGCTATAAATTTCCCTCTGAGATTGGCTTTAATCGCATCTCATAAATTCCACTCAGTCGTGCTTGAATTTTCCTTGAATTGTAGATAATGTTGAATTTCTTACTTAATTTCATCAGTGACCCATCTATTGCTTAGTAGGGTATTGTTTAATTTCCATGCATTGTTGAGATTTTTCTGCTTTATTTTTTCATTTATTTCCAGTTTCATTGCACTATGATCAAATAATATGCTTGGGATAATTTCTATTTTCTTGAATATACTTAAGCATGACCTACAGAACAATATGTGGTCTATTTTAGAAAATGACACATTTGCAGCTGAAAAAAAAATATATTCTGCTGTCGTTGGGTGGAGCCCTCTGGAAATGTCCACTAAGTCCATTTGTTCCAAGCTCTGGTTCTGTTCTCTACTTCACTAAATTTTTGTCTGCTTGGCCTATCTTTTTGGGATAAGCAGGTGTTAAGTTACCCTGATAACTTTGCATTACTGGTTATTAGATTTTTCATGTCCATTAAGATTAGTCTGATATAGTTGAGTTTTCCTGTGTTTGGTGCATACAGATTTATTAGTGTTACCTCTTCCTCTTGAATTTTTCCCCTAACCAGTATATAGTGGCCTTCCTTATTTTGTTTGATCATTCTTGGTTTGAAGTTGAGACTCTCTGAGAACAGGATTAATACCCTTGTTTTTTTCTGAGGTGTTGGAGCACGTAGTATTGTTTTCCATCCTTTGACTTTCGGGTTATGAGTTTTTTATGCATTTAAAGTGTTTCTTGCGTACAGCATATTGTTGAATTTTGTTTCCTGATCCAGTGGAACAGTGTATTTCTATTAATTGGTAAATTGAATCCATTTACATGGATGGCTATAAATGAGATGTATTGACATATAATTGACAAGTTATTTACCTGCTATTGTTTACTCCTTTTTCTCCTGTGTTTAATTGTTTGCCCTATTTATTGTGTTCTTTCTGTTCTCCTTTGTGGAGTTCTGATCATTTTGGTCCCTCTCTAGAACATCTTTCAGTAGTCTGTAGGGTTGCCTTTGTCATCATGAAATTCTTTGTCATGAAAATATTTCACTTCTCCATCAAACTTAAAAGAGCATTTTGCAGGGTATAGTAGTCTGGGCTGGAATTTGTTTTCATAGAGGACTTGAAGTACTCTGCTCCATGCTCTTCTTGCCTTCATGGTTTGTGAAGAGAAGTCGGCCATAATTCTGATGGGTTTTCCTTTGAATATGATCTGCTTGTTTTCCAAAGAGTCTTTCAGTACTTTATTCTTGTGCTGGATTTCTGGGCTCTTCAATATTATATGTCTCAATGTGTTTTTAATTGGGATGAAGTTATTTAGCATTCTGTATGCTTCAGTTACCTGAATGTCAGATTGTTTCCTCATATTTGGGAGGTGTTCTGCTATTACATCTGCCCATATTCTTTTATATCATCTTTATTGACTCCTTCTTTCTCATTGATGCATATTAGTTTCATATTGTTCATTTTTGCATAGGCTTGCAGGTGATGAATTATTTTTTCCTGCATCCTATTTGTTTTTAAGAGATCCTGTCTTACCTTTTCAATAGCTGCACCAGTGTCTTCAAGATCTGAAACTCTGGCTTTACTTTCACTCAAACCATTTTGCAAGCTCATGTTTGAGATTTTAAGTTCCTCTGTACCTCTTTGACTCTGCTTCATGTGATCTATTTCTTTCCTGTATTGCTCATTCAAGGAATTTGTCATTTTTCTAATCTTCTCTATTTTTTTAATCAATGTCTTGCTTAGAAGTAGTTATTACTTTTTTCCTGCAGAGATTTTTTCAGATCTTTTCAGATTGGGTTTCCTCAATATGTTTCTTCACTTGATTCTTTTCCTCAGATACCATCAATTCAGAGATTTCTTTTTTGTTGTTATTATTTCCTTGGTTATTTCTAGTCTGAATTCCTTTATGCCTTTCTACAGATGTTTCTTTATTTCAGATGCTATTGATTCAGAGATTTCAGTTGTGTGATTCCTATTTTCTTCTCTGTTAGTGCCCTCTGCACTTGTTATGTGTGGTTTGGGTCTGAGATTGCCTTTTGCTCCTTCTCTTTTTCATTTTGTATAGCACTGTCCTCTGACCTTTGGTGTAGAGCTTTGGTGCAGTTATAACCTTAGTACCTACTGAAATTTGGGTGCATATCTACTAAGTTTGAATTTATCCACTTGTGCCTGCCTTGGCTCTGGCTGCTGTGTTCAGCTCCTTTCTGTTGCAGCCCTTGGGAGTGAACCTGTTGACCCCCTCTGGCGTAATGTTCTGCTGCTGGACTAGTTGGGTATTCCTGTTCCTTAGTTTCTCTGCAGGGACTGCAGCTGCAGAGTTTCACCCCAGGCCTGTATGCCAGGCCTGAGCTGGGTCTGAATGGGATGGGGGGACCAGAGATGATGGGAAGTTCTCCCACATACTCGCCAGGCCTGGGCTTAGGCTTGATCTGGGAGTCCTGAGAGTGCAGCAGAAGTTCTCACTCACCTGGATTATTTTGAGGGGGCTTCTGAGTTGTGTGGGGGTCCTGAGAGTGTAGTAGAGGGTCTCACTCACCTGCCTGTGTTTGGAGCACAGGGTGGCCGTCATTTTAATACTAATTTCTATGGGTTTATTAAGTGGAGCAGTTAATATTTAAGGGTTTTTTACAAGCTTTGCATGCTTATATATGGTAATATTAACAACTACATTGAAGATTAAAATGTGCAATATAACAGCCATCATTAATGTATTATCTTATATGAAATTCTGCATAATTTTAATTTTATTAATGTTTATTAACTTTAAAATAAAAATATATAGCAGTTATAACTGTCAAAGTTAATGATGCCAATTCACTAAGAAAGGAATAGACTGTCAAAATGTTTGAGGAAGCAAGATCAGACAATACTATGTATAAAATAGACACATTTAACTCATAAAATTATTTTTCTATTTTTTTACTATTAAAGAATACAAAATAGTGATAGAAAAATTATTAGAAACAACACAAGATTTCACTAAGCAAAGTAATGGGAATTGAACAGTTGTGGATGTATTTCATGATGGTATCTTTAAATTAGTTCTTCAGATTATCAGATATAAATATGTAACATTCATTTAAATAAATAAACAAAACAAAGCAATAACAGAACTTGTAAGATATTCAAAAGAGGAAAAAAGGTCAGAGTTAAAAAAAAATTGAGCGTTAAGTGCTCCCTTCAAATAACCAGCAGAAATAGACAATACAATTATAGATAGATAGATAGATAGATAGATAGGCCTTTCATTTGTCCTTTTCTTCATCCGAAGTTTTCTTTTCCAATGAAAAAAATTTCCCTTTCACAGTATCTGTTCTACCTTTAAGATTTTCCTTACTATTCCTGGTTTGCACACAAGTGAGATAATACCATGTTTGCACATGTGGATCTAATTTATTTCACTTTCCAATACAGTCTCTAGCTGCATCCATTGATTTATGAAACCTCAATTTTTATCTTTTTTATAGCTCAGTAATACTCCACTGTGTAAAAATACCATACCATTTTTATTTATTCCTCAGTTGATTGGTATTTGGGTTGTTTCCAATATTTAGCTATCACTAATTTTGCTGCTACAAACGTGGGTGCACATGTATAGCTGTGGTATGATGATTTTAGTTCTTTTGAAAAATACCTAGAAGGGGAATAGATAGTTTGAATGAGACTTCCAATTCTAGCTTTATGAAGGATCTCCAGAGTAATTTCTATAATGATCGTACAAGCCTGAACTCCCACTGAAAGTGGAGAAGAGTTCCTTTTTCCTCACATTTGTTATTGGTTGACTTCTTGATGACAGTTATTCTTTCTGGCATATGATAGTATCTCAGAGTTGTTTAAATTTGGATCTCTTGAATTATCAATGATGCTGAACATTTTTTCACATATTTATTTACCATTGTTATCTCTTCATTTGTGAAGTATATGTTCATCTCAGAAGCACACCTTTGGACTGTGTCTTCTAATTTTCAGTTATTTAATTCTTTTTTTAATGGCATAATATTATCTTTTTTTCTTTTCTTTTCAAAGTTTTATTGATAAACATATAGCAATGAGACAGTTTCAAATCAAATTGAAAGTACAATTTTAAAAAATAATACACTGCATATATTCTTCTTAGTGGTTAATTGCTGTACAAGATGCAGACTTGTGATCCTACTTACAAACACCATTAGAAAAAATCATTCTATTCATTAAGAGAATGCAACTATATATCTATCCCAACCACTTTGAATACACAGATACTTGGTGGACATATACAGAGTGTTCCACCCAAACACAGCTGAATATACATTTTTCTCAGCTGAACGTGGGTCATTTGCAAAAATAGACCACATACTGGTCCATAGGTCATGCTTAAGTACATGCAAGAAAACAGAAATTATCCCATGCACATTATCTGACCAAAGTGCAATGAAAATGAAAATAAATGACAAAAGAAACCAGAAAAAAAAACAATAAATACATAGAAGTTAAATGACACCCTACTCAGAAACCAATTGGTAACAGATGAAATTAAACAAGAAATTCAACAATATCTACAATTCAATGAGATTTCAAGCACAACTTATCATAATTTAGAGGAAACGATGAAAACATTTCTCAAAGGGAAATTCACAGCTGTGAACTCACACATTAGGAAAAAAGAACAGGAACAAATAACTACCCTAATGCTGCACCTTCAAAAACTAGAAAAGGAAGAGCAAGTAAAACGCAGAGCCCAAAGACGGGAGGACATTATGAAGATTAGAGCAGAAATTAATTCAATTGAGACAAAGAAAACAATTCAACGAATTAAAAAAGCAAAGAGCTGGTTCTTTGAAAGATTAAATAAAATTGATTAGCCACTAGCTAATCTCATCAAACAGAGGAAAGAAAAAATTCAAATACAAGCAATAAGGAAGAAAAGGGTGTAATTACCACAGACTCAATGGAAATACAGAAGATTAGCAATAGCTACTTTGAGAATCTTTACTCTCACAGAATAGAAGACACAGAAGAAATGGACAGATTACTAGAAAGATACAAACTACCAGTACTTAATCTACAAAATATAACAACTCTCAATAGCCCAATAACAGCCAATGAAATACTTGATATAATTAAAAAACAACTGGCAAAGAAAAGTCCAAGCCCATATAGATTCACAGCTGAATTCTACAAGACATTTACAGAAGATGTAGTCCCTACACTCCTCAAACTCTTCCATGAAATTAAAAAAGAAGCAATCCCTGAAAAATTTTTCCTGGAGGAAAGTATTATATTGATACAAAAACCAGGGAAACAAGCAACTAAGAAAGAGAACAACAGGCCAGTCTCCCTCATGAACATAGATGCCAAAACCCTCAATAAATACTAGCAAATACAATACAGCAAATCACCAAAAAGATCATACACGATGAACAGGTAGGATTCATCCCAGGGATGCAAGGATGGTTCAATATTCGAATATCTATCAATGTAACACACTATATCAATAGAGCGAAAACTAAAAGCCACATGATCATCTCCATTGATGCAAAAAAAGGCTTTTCACAAAGTCCAACACTCATTCATGTTCAAAGTCATACAGAAGATTGGAATAGATGGCCTCAACTTCAATCTGGTAAAAGCCATTTATGAAAACCCAACAGGTAACATAATCATAAATGGGGAAATACTGAAAACTTTTACTCTTAGATCTGGTACAAGAAAAGGATGGCCTCTATCACCACTCTTATTCAATATACTTCTGGAATCATTACCTACATCCACTAGAAAAGAGAAAGAAATAAAAGGAATAAGAATAGGCAAAGAACAAGTTAAATTATCTTTATTTGCACAGCTGACAAGATACTTTACTTGGAAGACCCAAAAATCTACAACAAGAAGCTACTAGAATTAATACAGAAATTCAGTAGCATAGCAGGTTATAAAGTCAATACCCAAAAGTCAATAGCATTCCTCCACACAG
>NW_004525040.1:68505-73927 GCF_000260255.1 Octodon degus
AGGATCACAAGTCCGCATCTTGTACAGCAATTAACCACTAAGAAGAATATATGCAGTGTATTATTTGTTGAAACTGTCCTTCCGATTTGATTTGAAACTGTCTCATTGTTATCTGTTTGTCAATAAAACTTTGAAAAAAAAATAAATAAAAAAAATTTAAAAAAAGATGCTCTAGGTTTAGTCAACATTGGAGATGTCTGTAGCCCGTAAGTCCTTAACATAAATGCTCAGATCTTACTTAGAGCAGAAAAGCAGTCTCCTTCCAGGAAAATGTTACATTTTTGAGGACCCACTTATGTTCTTTGTTCCTGTAATGCATTAGAATTATGACAGAAAACAAGACAAAACATCTCTACATTTGTAGGTGTGCACAACTGCATCAGTAAAATATATAACAAACATCTTTATTCTGTATTTGCCTGTATGTTATTAAGAAAGGAGTATAGTAACTTCTATACCATTATGTTTTATTAGAAAAACAGGACCAGCCTGATATCATAATAAAGTGCCTGCTTAGGAACAGCAAAGAGGAAAAGGTTCAATTCCAGGCATGCTGTGCCTGTCCTATCCACCGAGATGGCAGAGGCATGCTGAGATGGCAACTGAGACTGGGCGTGTTGCCATGCACCTGTAATCCCAGCAGTTGGGAGGCTTAAAACAGAAGAATCCTTATGAGTCCAATCTACATAGTGAGATCCTGTAGACGCTGTCCTAAATACATTTAAAGAAAAGAAAGAAGAAGAAAGAAAGAAAGAAGAAAGAAAGAAAGAAAGAAAGAAAGAAAGAAAGAAAGAAAGAAAGAAAGTTTCTTCTTTCTCTTTCTTTCTTGCAAAAGTCTCGTCTTGCAATCTAGACTGAACCAGCTGTGCTCAGAAGAAATTTAGGTTAATAAACAGATAGATAAATCACAGGGTAAATAACCCAAAATAAAGTTCTAAACAAATTACAGTCTGAAGGCCACATTTGTAAACAGAAAAGAAAGTCTAGTAGGCAGCTTATGGAAAGCAATGCAGAAATGCAGTGAGAAATTTCAAGAGAAACTTCTGCATTTGTTTTTGGGAATTCAACATCGGGAGCACTCATAACTCAGTAAAGACTGCTATCTCTTCCCTATGAAAAGTGTAACACAGTTAGGGCCTACTTAATGCTCTGATCAAGAAAATATTCACATGAGATATTCTGTTCGCTTGCAATTACTAAGACCAGGGACAATATCATGAAATATGGTATCCTCAGATATTTCAGAAACTACTGAGCAATGCTGAGCTCCAGGCACCTCTGCCAATTGTCAGGAAAGATGTTGAGTACAATGGCCAGCAGAAAGATCTCACTTGATGGCCAACAAATCTCAGCACTTATGGCCTTGACTAGGACAGATGACAGGATGAAAAAATTGCATATTCATTTTTATACAAAACATGAAAATAATATATCATGACAATGAATAACAATAGGTGTTGTATTCAGAACAGTCACATCTTACATACGTGAACAGCCTATATAGGTTGTTATTCTTGTAATTTACTAAAGAAGTTTACCATGAAGGTCATAAATACTGTCTTTATTTGTAACACTAAAAGGGAGGGTATGAGGTGAGACTGACCATTAATGAAAGACAGGGTTAGGTTGGTATAGATTTTGGTCCATATGGTACAATTCTTGGAATAATTAGAAAACTACAAATAGAATTAGAAGAAGCAGTAAACAAACAGAGAAGACATGATTTGCTTCCTATATTTCGTCTTCATACTTTTCTACTGGATGGTTAAGACCAAGGTAAAGCAGGACCTATGCAACAAGAGTTGTAGCTTTTGGGTCTGAGAAGGTCAGTGAAATGCCCTCAGGATTTATCCTGAGATCCTGTACCTCAGATTGTAGAACGTTTGTCAGTGTCAGCCATGTGGATGAGTCACAGCCATTGCTTGGCCAGTGTGCTCTCTGTGAAAGCCTGAGAGAGTGTCTTCTCCCCAAGTGACTCTCCTTGAGAGTAGCACACTCTATGTCATCACTTTCCTCTTTGGCCCCATAATCTTCTTGATCAGAAAATTTGGGACACTACCGAGGTACATGACGTTACAGTACAAGTTCTCATATGTCCTGAGTCTTAATTGACCTTAGAAGGCTAGGGCCAAAATGTTGGCTTTCCTTGTAGCCCTCCTTTTTCTCTAATTTGGTCTGCAAACTTAGGTTGTTAACCACCCAGAAGACAAGCTTATTGTTATTATCAAACGATTTAGGCTATCAAGCTTAACCTCACTATCTCACTGCATTTCAAACATCTTAGGCATAATAAGGAACAGGTATTTTTCATCAAGTATTGATATGTTGAACTTTAAGTCCCTACATAATGTGATAAAAAAACATTTAAAAATTAGATTATATTTTAAAAATAGGATAAAGAATTCTATACTTCTCATGCTTGCACATAAGTCCAAAAATCTCACCATATACAAACTTGAAGCACGACAGTCCCACAATATTCCTTTTCCTGTCTCTTGCTTTCATTCACCACCCCCTTCTTCTTGAACATCCACCTACCTGAGAGACATCTTAGCAGGAACTGGCATGTCATGACAAGCCACCCATATTCAGACAAAATATAGGAAGTAAAGCCATGTTGTTTTGTTGAGCTGTGGGGGACTCAGGTCAATAATTTCTGACATTGCCAGTTAAACAGAAGACCCAATGTTATTATGGGCTACTGGACTCTTTTAGAATATTTTGCTGAGTTTACACACCTTTAATATTCAATAACAGAACTTAGAAAAAATGGGGCATACCGATGAATGTCCATTTTGTATCTGTGTATTCAAAGTGGTTAGGATAGATATATAGTTGCATTCTCTTAATGAATAGAATGATTTGTTCTAATGGTGTTTGTAAATAAGATCACAAGTCCGCATCTTGTACAGCAATTAACCACTAAGAAGAATATATGCAGTGTATTATTTGTTGAAACTGTACTTCCGATATGATTTGAAACTGTCTCATTGCTATCTGTTTATCAATAAAATTTTGAAAATAAAAATAAATAAATAAATACAAGAAACAAGGTAAACAAAAAAAGACAAGATTTGCATGAGGCACATAGATTGCTCATGCTAGATGCACAACATTTGTGAAATACACAGCTCCTAGAAATGATGAAACAAAATCACAGTACATGGAAGGCATCTGTACACTTTTTAAATGTGCAGTAATGATCATCCATTGCACCAATTTAAAGGATGCTAAAGTAGAGCTCTGGCTACTGGTTTATTCATAGGTATTTACAGCATGCATATAATTACAGCAATTTTCAGAGAAGTAAGATGAAAGTAATTACTATTCCAAAGAAACAGAAGAGACCCAGAGGCATTTTTTCATTAAAATGAAAAAGTCATTCTTCACAAAATCACATAGCCCTGCATGAGAATCTCCAATAAACCTGATAGTGCAAGAAAGTCTTGAATTCCAGTGACATAGCCTTGAGTTTTATTTGTCATTTTATATTTTTGAATTATGCATAAACTAAGAGAAAGATAATAGTTCTAATTTACCTGTTGATAAAAATCATGAAAATACAGTGTCTTATTGGAAAAGGTCTGGCACATCTACTGAAAACAAAAGTTAAAGAAGTATTTTTCAATAAGTGAAACTGGCGATAATAACAACAAATAAATTTTTTCTCTAAAATATGCTGGTGAATTATATTCCTAGACTTCTGTTAGAAACACAAAACAAATTACATCATTATAACATTGTTTTACTTTTTACTGTATTGATGGATGACACCATTAGTGTGCTATTAGTAAGTAAACACTGGTTAAGCGGGCCCTTTATGAAAAAATGCCTAAGTATATTTTGTAGGAACATGATTATATTCTCTTTCAGTACTGATGCCTTACACAAAGCTGCTGATTACATAAGAAATAATTTATATTAAAGTTAAATATATATCTAAACTGTAGAAGTCATTTATTCAAAATCTTTTAAGTCATTTATTTACATAAGAGAGAAAGTGAGTCTATGTACTGAAAATCTGTAACAAACTTTTATCTATTTTATGAAGGGCTATAAATCCAAATATAAAAGCATCAGACTAAAATGACAGATGTTCCTGTCTTGAGAAATGACATAGCAAGAAGGTCAAAAACCATTTAGTTCAGATGAATTCAAACATTTAGAAACTAATTTAACATTTTTTATGAAAATAACACTAATTTTGTGAGTGAAGAAAATAAAATCTGGAACTAACAAAAATCTCAGTCCACAAAACCTGACCACAAAGACCACTTTCCTCTTTTCTTATGGTGCCTAGGAGCTTGCACATCCACAGTGCTGCATCTGTGGACACAAAGACACTTACCCAGGCTGACATGTGGGGAACTTATGCTGCTCAGAAAATTTAATCCTAATTTATGAAAAGTAGCTATGGCACCAAAATGTTGAAGTGTCATTTTTGCATCTATACAAAGGTGACAATATCCCACTGGGAAAGACAGAACTAGAAAGTCTCTAGAGGAACACTTCTACTGTCTTTTATTTTTACTTTACCCTCTCCTGATAATAGCCTTCTGTTCTCAAAACTTTTCTGTAAGTTCCTCAGGCACATTTACATGAGGGATCAGAAAAGTCCCCATGTAGACATTGTCATATTTGATGATAAATTCAAATTAATCCAGAACTTTTGTAAATCACTTTCACCTCATGGAAAACAACTTTGGGACATGGAACAAGTGACTATGCAGCTCCCAGGAGTTCTGAGTGTCTCTACTAAGGATTTTGTCCCTAAGACGTGAGACTTGCATGTTGTTCTCGAGGTTTCTATCATGTGGAGCACTTAGTTTCTGGGTTATTCTAGCTGTAGATTTTGTGTGTTCTATGATACCCAAATTAAAACAACACAGAGATTCCAGTGTTGTTTGACTCTTTGAATGACTATTTCTGAATAAGTCATTCATAAAGAATGATTATTATCAAGAAATCAACCAATAAGAAATGCTGGAGTGCTATGGCAACAAAGAAACACTTGTCTACTATTAGTGGGAGTATAGGGAAACCACTGTGAAAATCAGTGTGGAGATTTCTCAGAAACCTAGGATAAATTTAACACAGCCATTCCCCTTCTTGGTGTCTTTCCAAAAGAATATTTTGTGTGTGTGAGTAAGGGGAAGGCTTTATTTTTAATTTTTTAAAGAATTAAAAATGGTTTAAAAAAACAGAAATGATAAAAAATTTCATTAATTTAATAAGAATTTGACAATGGCTGTTGTGTTACACAATGCTAACATCAAATTAGTTGTTTAGGTTACTTGATATAAACCTGAAAAGTTGGTTAAAAAATGTTATAAGAAATTAAAAAGAAGAAAAAAATTTAAGCATTAACTTCTTTCAATAGACCAGCAGAAATCAGCAGTACAATTGTCCAAACTATCCTGCA